>NW_027069963.1:72890-105191 GCF_002906115.3 Quercus suber | reverse complement strand
CAACTTTAGTAGTTTGACCCAGTCTCCAACAAAATCTTTTGGGCTTCTCAACTTTTTTTTCTTTCTCTATTTAATATTTTTATTATATTGGTTGAATATGGTAATTGGGACTATGATTTTGTGTATTAAACCCAAATTCCCAATGCTTTTCTTTGAAAATTTCAAATGTGGCGTAATGTTATGAGATGGTATGTAATGATTTTTAGCTTAGGATCCTTATAGAATTTAATCATATTTATAATTGAACTTTCTATAAGCTTTACCTCTCTCTCTCTCTCTCTATATATATATAAAATTGAAAATTATAGATTTAGACCCTAAATAACTAACCAGGGGATTAATTGTATCTCGACAACTTTAGTAGTTTGACCCAGTCTCCAACAAAATCTTTTGGGCTTCTCAACTTTTTTTTCTTTCTCTATTTAATATTTTTATTATATTGGTTGAATATGGTAATTGGGACTATGATTTTGTGTATTAAACCCAAATTCCCAATGCTTTTCTTTGAAAATTTCAAATGTGGCGTAATGTTATGAGATGGTATGTAATGATTTTTAGCTTAGGATCCTTATAGAATTTAATCATATTTATAATTGAACTTTCTATAAGCTTTACCTCTCTCTCTCTCTCTCTATATATATATAAAATTGAAAATTATAGATTTAGACCCTAAATAACTAACCAGGGGATTAATTGTATCTCGACAACTTTAGTAGTTTGACCCAGTCTCCAACAAAATCTTTTGGGCTTCTCAACTTTTTTTTCTTTCTCTATTTAATATTTTTATTATATTGGTTGAATATGGTAATTGGGACTATGATTTTGTGTATTAAACCCAAATTCCCAATGCTTTTCTTTGAAAATTTCAAATGTGGCGTAATGTTATGAGATGGTATGTAATGATTTTTAGCTTAGGATCCTTATAGAATTTAATCATATTTATAATTGAACTTTCTATAAGCTTTACCTCTCTCTCTCTCTCTCTATATATATATAAAATTGAAAATTATAGATTTAGACCCTAAATAACTAACCAGGGGATTAATTGTATCTCGACAACTTTAGTAGTTTGACCCAGTCTCCAACAAAATCTTTTGGGCTTCTCAACTTTTTTTTCTTTCTCTATTTAATATTTTTATTATATTGGTTGAATATGGTAATTGGGACTATGATTTTGTGTATTAAACCCAAATTCCCAATGCTTTTCTTTGAAAATTTCAAATGTGGCGTAATGTTATGAGATGGTATGTAATGATTTTTAGCTTAGGATCCTTATAGAATTTAATCATATTCTATTAAAGAAAATAAAAAAGAGACAGAGATTTGTAATAATAAAATTAATTTGCATGTATGAACTATATATCATTGAAAGCTATAATGCATAGTCGTAAATAACTATAATTGGATGTCTCCATGCATATCTACTTGAGTCACATGAGCTTCAATATGCATATAGTGAAAGAGAGAATATTATTTACCATTCATTGTGAACTCTCATTGCTTTCAGGATATTTTCTTATTTCCAAAAATTTTCCTAAAAATAGTTTTATAAAAGTTTATTTTGAAATAAAAAAGAATTTTCTCTCTCCCTTGTGTGTGTGTGTTTGTTTCTTAAAAAAAAAGAGAGAAGATTTTTCCCATAGAAAAGAAAGCATAGAGAGGGTCAACACTAAGGGGGAGTCGTAAATTTGTTTGCTTAAGAGTAAGAACTTAAAGACTCCATCTTCTTTGTCATTTCGTTTTAAAAGGGGAAGTAGTATTGTGAGTTGATGCCAATTTTCTTAATTTCATGTGTTTTGAATACCATCTTATGTATTTAAGTAGGGATGACAATTTTTCTCTGCCCTGCTTAACCCGCCCCTCCCCACTTCGCCCTGCGCGGGTTTTCCCCACCCCGCAAAGGTGGTGGGGCGGAGATGGGGCAAGATTTTAGCCCCGCACTACGAGGCAGGACGGGGATGAGTTTAGACTTTTTAGACCCGCCCCTCCTTGTCCCCACCCCGCCTTGCGTTGCTAAGGGTTATAATTGTAAATTTTTCATACCTTAAAACCTACTATTTAAGCAAACATATTAATATTAACTTATTTTATTCTACCCAATTTGGTTTTCTGCCTTTATTTTGTTATGTGTTATACTATGAGATTTTTTATTTTTTATTTATGTTGTGATTGTCTTGTCAAACACTTAGATATATTATTCAATTTTTTCTAAAAATTGATTTGATTTGATGTGATACATTTAGTTGTAATTTCAAGTATATATTTATTAATAAAATAGGTTTCATTAAAAAAATTGTACTAGTTGTAGGGCAAATTAATAAAAGGTAGAGTTTTATGGGGTGGGGGCAGGGCTTTGCAGGATCCCAAGGGGTGGGACGGGGTGAGAAAGTTTTTCCTGTCATGCGGGGTAGAGCGGGGATGGGGTAAGACAAAATCATGCGGAGCAGGGACGAAGGCCTCATCCTTCAATCCCGCTCCGCCCCATTGTCATCCCTATATTTAAGGCTTATTTTATGCTGGTCATTTTTTTCCATACACGTTCTCTATGAGTTTAATGTATTTATTCATATTTTAAGAAGGCATGTTTCAAGTCTCATGTGATAGAAAGTAGTCCTAATTCTTTTCCAGTGATTTATAAAGTTACTTTGTATTTCATTGATTTGTTGTTTTGTGATGTTTTTCCATAAAATCGTCACAAAAAGAACATTGAGTTGAGTCTAGAAGAAAATTGAAAAATTCAAGTTTCAGAAGACACAATCAAGTAAAAATGCGAAATCATTATCGCTCAAGTGAATGTTAGAGCCTTTGAGGCATAAAGTTTTCGAGACCTTGTACAAACTTCGTTGACTAAAAGTTGAACAGGATGTTTGCGAGACCTTTGCTTGACATTCGCTCGAGTGAATTGCGTGAATAATAAACCTATTTGTTGTGCCTTTAATTTAACCCATTTTTTCTATGAAAAACTTTTTTTAGAGAGAGAGAGAGAGAGAGGCTGCCATACAAGAGCATATCAAAAATCAAACCTTGAACTTTATATGTGAGATTAAAAGATTATAAGAGTTGTTCATCCAAACCAGAAAAAAACTACAATCCTCTGCCAGTAAGTTCATTGGTCAGAAAACTTCTAGAGAGCTCTTTGGAACACCAAAAGTCCAGGTTGTTGCAGATGAGGATTGTGATAGGAAGGCAAGTGGATCATTTGTTGAGGATACAAAGATGTCTAGTTACAATGGTTTTGTAAGTAGACTACTAACGTAGGACAACAACACAATATCAATGGGAAAATTAAACAATTGCAAAACAAAGGATAAATCTTAGGAGTAAGCATCTAAGGGTTGCTTTGAGTTAGTACTAAACAAAACTATAGTTGGCACCAGTGTAAGAGAAATACACATTTAATCTTATGATCAAAATAGACAAAATTGTTTTACAATAATTAGAAAAATGTGCCTAAATAGCAAACAACGAAATGCATTAAGAACTCCTAATTATTAAATGTTTCGGTTTGCTTAATCTTCATGCCCAATTACTAGTAGGCTCCATCCATAAGGCCATAGGTTGTGATGTCTTTTGTTTTTTCCTCTTCTTATATGTGTGAATAATTGGAGGCTTATACCTTGTGTCCGAACCAGCTATCGTAACAATTTCTTCATTTGAAGAAGTTCTTCATGTGACTTTTATTATTTTCATAATTATTGCTTTCAGATTTGATAATTATTGTGGTGTGAAAATAAAATGTTTTAAGGAAATTATATAAAAATGAAAAAAAAAAAATGCTGTTGAACGTGGTTCAAAATTTGAAGCAAAGGATTCTAGATGGAATGGAAGACGAATAAAGGAAAGTACATAAATCTTCTATAAAGAAAAAAAAAGAGGAAAATTCATAAAATTGTTTTATTAAATAATATCGAAAAGGAAACCTAAAGTATTATAATAAAAAAATTACAAATATAACATTGTAGCAGCAAAACAATGCTCACAAACTTCCAATGAGGCTATTAAATAACAAATTGACACACTCGAACAGACTGTGGAGAGGAGTAGGTTCTTTATCATAATTAATGGAATAAAATAATCATAGCTTGTCTAGAACTTAGACCGGATATAGTTGACAACATTTTTATCCACCTGGAAGGCCTTAGCTAAAACGTCACTAGGAATTTGAGGCTTGGACCCAAACACTGCACCGGCAATTGGGATAAAACCAGGGTTTTGACTGCTTGCAGCAGCGATGGCGCTGGCACTTTTTTTACCAACATTTCTTTGATAGTGAACGAGACCAAGTGGGAATACGAACACATCACCCTTCTGTAGCACCTTTGTGATAAGACGGTTAGTAGATGTGACAAACCCAACTTCAAGGCTACCTTCCAAGACAGTTAAGATTTCGGTGGCACGGTGGTGAATGTGGGGAGGGTTTACACCCCATGGTGCATAGTCAAAACGGAAGAGGGAAAGTCCAAGAGTGTTAAGTCCTGGTATTTGTGGAGCGGTCACGCTTAACCCGTTAGGGGTTGATGTGTTGCCTGCTATATGAAGTCCACTGGTTGAAAAATCATTGGCTTCAACCGACGTAGGATCCTTGCAAGCCAAACCATTTATGAGCACTGCCACCAACCACCACATTGCAAATAAGAAACATGAAAGCCGTACTATTAAAAGTTAATGATTTTTCTCGCACAACTTTTTCACAACTTATTTCACATGGTTGTATATATTCCTTTTTCATGTTTTAATCTTTTAAATCAGAAAATCTTATTAAATACTATTTATTATTGCACACTACATACACGCTTTATTTTGAAATTATGTTTTAAAATCACGATTTCAATTCATGTGGTAGTGTGTGTACAGTGAGTGTATAATAAATAGTGTGTCACTGTCATTATTTTTTTAAAAATGCATACATTATGTGTACAATTGTGAATATTGTGGTGCTGAGCGGGTGAAAAAGAGTTTGAACAAATATTTTTGGAGCTACTGCTATGGTTTTAACATTAACCCTATAGGGTGAAATTTTTAGTAGAAGTGTACATGTTTAAGGCTCATATTGTACCTTGACTCTTTGCATCTGCAACACAGAAATCTTGGAGAGCGCTAGGATCAGATGCCAATGCACTAGGGAAAACAAAAGCTAGAAGTCCGAAGAAGAGAATGGGGGAAGCCATCTGGAAGCTTTGAATCAAAGGAAGAAGGAGTTGTATAGGATTAGGGAGATAAAAGCAATTGAGATTTTGGTTGTGAAAGACTTATGTATGTAGCTTCCTATATATATAAGGTGGGGGCAGAGAGAGTATGGTGTAAATTAAGACACAATTAAAATAGAAAATCAAAGAAAGACCCAATTAAAATAGAAAATCAAAGAAAGAAAGAGTCTTTGGCCAGTTAAGACTGTACCAGAATTAGTAGTATTAGTGTGCCTGCAACTGCAAGAAGGCAACTAAATTAAGATATCTAATTATCAAAAACACATTATAAGGCCTGCTGTCACATTACATATGCTACCAAGTCCAAGTTACAAGGATGGTACATATATATAAGTGCTTCACTTCACTTAAAAACTTCTTTATTTTTATTTTGAAGAATGCATTGATTTGAAATAATCAGCGAAAAGGAGAACAAGTTCTACAAAACAAAACAAAACAAAAAGATGAATTTATGATGTTTAATAAGTGAAATATGACTGGTGAATTGATCTAATTTGTTGTAACAATATAGAATGGATCAAATCAATCAATCAATCATATATTATATAATAAAAGTTGAGTTTAGAAACTGTGGTTGCGCCAAATGGCTATATCATATTGTATAAATTTTTTTAAAATTTTAAAAAAATAAATATAAATTTTTTTTGTACTTATCTTCTTCTCCTATAATTTCTAAATTGATAAAAATCTTAATTTGATTACAATCCAAACTCTTCATCTAATCTCTTTTGCAGAATTTTTTTTTAGAATTTTTTAAAAATAAATACTATAATTTTTTTTTGTACTTATCTTCTTCTCCTATAATTTCTAAATTGCTAAAAATCTTAATTTGATTACAATCTAAACTCTTCATCTAATCATTTTATTATTTAACTTATAAGTTGATAAATTTTTTTAATTTGATTACAATTCAAACTCTTCATCTAATCCTTTTTTATTTAAATTATATTACTCTGTGTAAAAAAAAAAGAAAAGAAAAAAAGAACAACAACAACAACATAGTACATGTAAAAAAAAAAAAAACAGCAACAATTATCATCTATTCCTTTTTTTAAATTTAAATTATATTACTTCATGTAAAAAAAAAAAAACTGTAAAAAAAAAGCAACATATTCAACAGCAAAATCTACCACTTCACATGTGACTTTTTTTTTTAGATAATTATTGTTCATACCGATTTACCAAAAATGTTTTCAGATAAAGTTAAAAAAAAATTGTAAATAAGGTAATAAGTATTTGAGTTTAAAGTAAACACTTTCTCTTTCTTCTCCCAAAAAAAAAAAAAAGTATCTATATATAATAAATGTTTTTCTTCTTTAAAAAAAAAAAAAAACGTTTGTTAACACCAGGGATTTGAATGCTTGGAGCAGCAATGGCGATGGTGTTTCCATTACAAAAATTTCTTTGATAGTGTACAAGGCCAATTGGAAATACAAACACATCACCCTTCTGTATAGCACCTTTGTGATAAGGCGGTTTTGAGGATTAGACATGACAAACCCAACTTCTAGGCTACATTCCAAGACAGTTAAGATTTCGGTTGCACGAGGGTGAGTGTGGGGAGGGATGATACCCCTGGTGCGTAGTCAATACGTGCAAGGGAAATGCCAAGGGAGTTAAGTCCTGGTATTTGTGTAGAGGTCATTGGGGTCACCTTTGACCCTGCAGGGTTTATGTGTTGCCTGCCATTTGTAGTCCACTGTTGGAAAAATCGCTAGCTTCAGCAATCTTAGGATCATTGCAAGCGAAACCATTTAGGAGCACTGCACACCAAGCATAATATTGCAAATAAGAAACATATAAGCCACACCAGGAAAAGTTAATAATTTTCTCACACAACTTATTTCACATAGTCCATATATATATATATATATATATATTCTTTTTTCATGTTTTAAGATTTTTTAAAATGGAGAATCTTATTACAGACTCCACAAACACTCCCTTTTGAAATGATATTTTAAAAATACGGTTTCAGTCTATGTGGCAATGTGTGTATAGTGAGTGTGTAATAAGGAGTGTGTGACTGTCGTTATTTTTTTATATATATAAAAATGTACACATTGTGCGTGCTATTTTGGATATTGTGGTACGAGATTGTGAAAAAAGAGAGAACAAATATTTATGGACTGGAAAGCAGCTGCTAGTTATGGTTTTAACATTAAGCCTATGGGTGAAATCTTCGGTGAAAGTATACATGTTAAAAGGCTCATATTGTACCTTGACTGTTTGTATTAGCGACACAGAAATCTTGGAGAGGACTAGGATCTGATGCCAATGCAGTAGTGAAAATGAAAGCTAGAAGTCCGAAGAAGAGAATGGGGGAGGCCATCTGCAAATTCTAAGTATTGGAAGCTTCGAATCAAAGGAAGAAGGTGTTGTGTAGGTTAGGGAGAGACATAAAGTAATTGAGATTTTGGTTGTGAAAGACTTGTGTGTGGTAGCTTCCTATATATTGTAGGGAATTAACACAAAATTCCCAATCTGTGAAAAACAAAAATAGAGAAAATACACGCCAAAGAAATATAATCATATGCACAAGAAAGTATTTATGTAGTTTGGCAATTTACCTACGTCCACAGAGTTACAAGGATTTCATTATTATTAGGAAAAAAAATACAAAGTATGGTAGTACAGTTTTTCTCACTCTTAAAATGATAACAACAAAAAACTCTAATCACCAAAGCTACGTTTTTTATATCCTGCGCACAGGCCTCAGAAAATCTCCCATTAAAAACCATGCAACATTATTCAGGTTGAGTCGGGTTGTCAACTGAATTAAACATAACTAGACTCAATAAAGCCCAACGTATATAAAGTGGGGGTTGACTTGACTGAGAGAGGACAATATATAGACACAATAAAAAAAGAAAACGAAGGAAAGTCTTGGCCAATTAGTCTGTACGAGAATTGGTAGTATTGCAGGCAGGCAAGTAATAAATTTTCTTCTAATGTTCCAAAAACCATTTGAGGGCCGGCTCAGGTTGTCATGTCTGACGCCAAGTCCAAGTTATAAATGCTTCACTTCACTTGAAAATTTTATTTATTTTATTTTTAAGAATGTATTAATATTAAATAATTGATTTGAAATAATCAACGAAAAAGAGAACAAGTTCAACAACACAAAAATATAAAAATAAAAAGTGAATTTATGATGTTTGATATGTGAAAGATGACTGGTGAAGGGCTGAGGTTTTGGGCTTGACTTCTCTGATGTTTGAGGCCCAGTCCAAGTGGACGAAACCAAGCCCTTTTTTTAGGCCGAAAATGACTGAATGAATGAAATGAGGCCTGTTTGGACCTTGAAATGGATGAGCAAAACAGGGGATCTATTGGCCCACTAACACCTAAAGCCGCACCAGCCCATCAATCATCACTAACGCCTAGACGATTATGGGATGTGTGGAGTTTTCTTTGCCCGATCATGTGTCATTTTGATTTTTGTTAATTATGGTTATATAGACGTCCGTACAGATAACCTGTAAAATCTTGTTTTCAAAACATAATTTCAATTATAATTGTAAAATGGTAAAATTGTGTTTTAAAAATACAATTTCAGCCGTGTCTTATTCTCATAGCTTGCAACTATTCTTTGATTTTAGCCAAGGGCATTAGCTAGTGGACACAATTTTTCATACCATGCAGCTAAATTTTCTTTTCTCCAGCTAAAAACAACATATCATACATATATTTCCCAACCATGGGGTGCAAGAAGATGGTGCACATAAATGAAATAATATACCCATTGCCCTAGCTATGTAAAAACAAGATATTGATTTCTCAGTAGTGGGATCTTAGTATTTCCCACAAAGTCAAGCCAATTCCCACTATAAAATCAGGAGAAGCTTACACTAACCATCATTCAAACACTTAGCATATCCCCTTTATCCATCCAGAAGACTTCCCATCGTCCAAGTAACATTCCAAGGCTCTCTCTCTCTCTCTCTCTGTGGACTCTTTCTATCCCAGCAGTTTAACCATGTATGTGTTAGGAAAAGCTTAGACTCTGTATATGAAATCTCTCATTGCAATGAAGGAAGTGTTTGGCTTTCCATCTAATGCTTAAAATTAAGAACAATGTTCGACAACGTACGCGCATCTTTTTTTGATATGATTTCCCAAAAACATTTTAATTCCATATCCTAATAGTTCTTAAAGTGTTGGATAGGTATTGAGCCAGTGATATTGACAACTTATTGTGCATCATTGTAATATTTGGATATTCCACTTTAATCCAAGATTAAAAAATTTAGATTTAGACCCTAAATAACTAAGCAGGGGATTAATTGTGGCATTTTTGACAACTTTAGCAGTTTCTCCCTAATAAAATTAATTTGATGTATGAAGTATATATCATTGAAAGCTATATTGCATAGTCATAACTAATTATAATTAGATGTGTCTCCAATCTCCATGCATATCTACATGGGTTATATGAGGTTTAATATGCATATAGTGAAAGAGAGAATGTTATTATTCATTGCGTTTTTTCATTGCTCTCAAGATATTTTCTTATTTCAAATTTTTTTTTTTCAAAAATGCTTTTATAAGAATATATTTTGAATTCAAAATGAATTTTCCATAGAGGAGAAAGCTTATATAGAGGATCAATACTAAGGGGGAGTCATAAAGTTGTTTGCTCAAGAGCTTAAAGACTTCGTCTTCCTTGTCATTTTGCTTTAAAAAGGGATGTAGTATTGTGAGTTGATGCTGATTTTCTTAATTTTGTGTGTTTAAAATACAAACTTATGTATTTAAAGCTTATTGTATGTTGCTAATTTTTTTTCTATACCTGTTGCATGGTCCAAGTCTCATGTAATAGAAAGCATTCCTAATCCCCCCACCAACACCACAAAAAACTTTGCAACTAGATTTCTTCTACACGAACTTTCTTCACAAACGATCCTCGTTTGCAACAACCTAGACTTCTGGTACTCCAAAGAGCTCTTTAGAAGTTTTCAGTTGAAGCTCAAGGTTTGACCCTGATATTCTCTCTCTCTCTAAATTCTTAGTTTATATATATATATATATAATATAAAAATAGGTTAAACTAGGGGCAAAAACATAGGTTTACTGTTCACGCAATTTTCACTCGTATGAATGTCAAGCAAAGGTCTAGCAAACATTCTGTTAAAATTTTTAGTCAAACGAAGTCAAGCAAGGTCTTGTAAAATTTACGTCTAACATTCACTTGAGAAATAATGATTTCACTTGATCATGTCTTTTGAAACTTAAACTCTTCAACTTGGTTCTTGACTCAACTTATATAAACCAAAATTGAATAAATTACATCCCTTACATGCAACACCTTTTCTTCGTATAAGAATTTACTTAATAATATCTCTCTTGACAATTCTGTGGCAAAACCAGGGAAGTCAATAATGTACGAGTACCAACTATACTAGAAAAATATATTGTACTAACTATTAAACAGGTACTGATACTCCTCCAAAATATATTGAAAAATTACTGGGCTGTATCATTTGTACCGGTTGTATTGGGTATATTTTGAGTGTTTCGATACTATTGGCATTTCAGTTGGTAAAAAATTTTAATTTTTCTATTAAAAAACATTTTATTTAGGATAATATATTGGTTAATGTACTTAGGCTAATATTTTGGCTTATAAGGTATGTGGATTTAAAATTTTTACATAAATAAATACAAACATATATATATAGTGGTAATCTCAAAATGGTACACTAGTACTGTGGGAAGGGGGGGTGAACTTGATTCCGAGCCAAGGCCTAAAGGCCCAAAAGGTCATACTTGAAGAGATGGGTCAAGGGTAACTCAAGGTCATACTAGAAGTTAGAGTGCTTGAAGAGTAAAGGGTAACTCACCAGAATAGTTCCCGTGGAGATCCAAGTTAGCCACCATTACCAAAACTCTAATCCGAGATAACAAGCATGGATGCTCCTTCAACAAACACAAGAGGGACAGCGAGCAACCAATTCCCCTTTTTAATCTGAGATGCCACTCTCATCAGATTTGTCTCAGGAAACATCTTGAAATGATAAGAATCACAAAGGCAGTCATCTCAGCATTAATGAGAGATTCTCTACCTAATCTCTGCCACATTAAATGTATATAGGATAGCCTGAAAAATGCAAACGCTCCCAAAAGTCATATTCATGATGAAAGGGGAGTAGAACAGAGAGGTGATGTGACAAGTATCCTAAAAATCCAATTGGAAGCAAGCCAGTTGGGGAGATAAGGGAAGAAACAATACCCATAAAAGGGAAGGAGGCTGCAACAGAGTAGGGGTTGAAAAAGATTGAGGAAAAATCCTGGAGAAGAACGAAAAAGAGGAAGTGATAAGAGTTGAGTAAAGNTTTTTTTTTTTTATTTTTTTGAAGAGGTTCTCTATTGATTTTCCACTTCATTACAAAACTGTGTCTTTTATTATTTTTATTATTAGTAATAATTTAGAAAATTATATTAATATGAAAATTTAAAAACAAGTTGTCGAACATGGTTCTTAATTTGAAGCATAAGATTCTAGATGGAATGAAAGACAAACAAAGGAAAGTACATAAATCTTAAAAAAAAAAAGGAAAGTACATAAAAACTATATTTTTATTAAAGAAAATCAAAACGAAACCTAAAGAACAATAATAATAAAATTACGAATATAACAAAAACACAGCAAAACAATGCATACAAACTTCCAATGAGGCTATGACAGAAATTCACAAACTCAGTACAAAAAGTGGGGAGGAGTAGGTTCTTTAACATAATTAATGGAATGGCCATGGCTTGTCTAGAACTTAGACTGGATGTTGCTGATAACATTGTTATCTACTTGGAAGGCCTTCATCAAAATGTCACTAGGAATATGAGGCTTGGACCCAAACACTGCATTGGCAATTGTGATGACACCAGGGTTTTGACTGCTTAGAGCAGCAATGGCTATGACATTTCCAATACCAACATTTCTTTGATAGTGAATGAGACCAATTGGGAATACAAACACATCACCCTTCTGTAGCACCTTTGTGATAAGGCGGTTCTGAGGATTAGACATGAAAAATCCAACTTCAAGGCTACCTTCCAAGACAATTAAGATTTCGGTGGCACGAGGGTGAGTGTGGGGAGGGTTAATACCCCATGGTGCATAGTCACTATGGACAAGAGAAATACCAAGAGAGTTGAGTCCTGGTATTAGTGCAGCGGTCATTGGGGTCAACTTTGACCCTGCGGGGTTTGATGTGTTGCCTGCTATATGAAGTCCACTGCTTGAAAAGTCATTGGCATCAACCATCTTAGGATCCTTGCAAGCCAAACCATTCAGGAGCACTGCCACCAAGCATAATATTGCAAATAAGGAACACGTAAGCCATTTGCGTAAGCCAGAATGTATAGGCCACAAATTTAAAATGTGTATATTGCATGTGCAATTGTGGAAGAGAGAGTAAATAGAAGAGTATTTCTTATTGAATGAAAAGAATGAACCAAAGAATACATGGTGCTCTGCTTTTATATGTACAAGCTGAGCATAAAGAAAGAAACTAACTACTACACGTGTCTAACTAATTAATCAGTGGATTAAGGAGTTTGTTAGACTTAGTTGAAGCCTCCTTTACACGTGTCTTGACATTTCTCTTCTTAACCACCTTAAGTGATTTCTTCTTTATACAAAACGATCCCGTTTTCTTCAGCTTCTCAACATTCTCAACACTCCCCCTCAAGATAGCCATTGCTACTGTTGTTGATTGGCTATCTTGCAACTGTGCTGAATCCACCTTAGGTTTGTAAATGTCAATAATTCCCAACTTCATTACCAATTTAGAGAAGGCTGGAAAACCCAAAGGTTTAGTAAGAATATCTGCATTTTGGTTCACACCTGCTATATGAAAAGTTTTGATTATGCCCCTCCGAATTTTCTCTCTAATCAAATGACAATCTATTTCAATATGTTTGCTGCGTTCATGGAAAACAGGATTAGCAGCTATGTGAAGCGCTGCTTGGTTATCACAATACAACAGTGCTATTTTTTTTTTGTATTGAAACCTAAAGTGAGTCCTTTTTTTATATATAAGAAAAATCTAATGTGAGGTCTAATTAAAAAAAAATATAATTAATTTTTTAATCCTAATTATAAAGTAAGTCAAAAATTTCATTTTTATATCATATATAGATAATAATAATGAACAACTAAAATGTATGTTGCCTTAGTGGTTAACGCGCATGCCATTCAATTTTTTTTTTTAAGGTCCCGTCCCTGGTTCTAACCTCCATGACAGATTCTTTTTATTTTTTTCCTTTTCATTTTTAAAGTTACTATTATCAATACTACGTCGTTTTGGTTCTATTTAAAACTAAACATAAAAAACCTTACACATCTCTTTCTCATTCAGCCGCCCTCCTTATTCCCCATCTCCTCTCTCCCTCTTCACTCATCTCTTTCTAGGATTCCCAAAGCCTTTGAGTCCTTGACTCTCTTTCTGTCTCTCTCATTTCTTCAATTTGTGTTTTGATTGCGATTTTTTGATGGTGTTGTTGATGATTTTTTTTTTTTTAATTGTAGTTATATGGTGGAGAAGAATAGGAAACTTCAGAACCAGTTTGAAGCCGAAGCTTCGACTTCTTCCCATGGTGGTTCGGGTTCTGTGAAGCCTATATTCGATGGGGTTTCCATCTTTGTCGATGGTTTCACGGTTCCTTCCAGTCAGGTTCAATCGCTTTTTATAATAATTTTCTGTTGAACTGTGCTTGGTTGCTGAGAAAATTAAACAACAATAGTAAAAAAGAGATATGAAAGTTGGACACTTAGACCTTATATTAAATTTGTTCCAGTTCTTGGTCTGAACTCTGAACCTTTTGAATTATTTAAAAAACAGGACAATGACTTTAAAAATTCTTCTACACTAATTTCAATAGGTTGAACTCAAGTGTGGGGTGGGGTTTAGGAACTGAGCAGTGGAATTTGATAAATTTTGTAGTTATTATTAGTGTTATTCAAGAACATGTTAATTTCAGACCCAAAGTGAATAGAGGAAGCTTCATCATAGTTGTTTGTCTTTGTATAGAACAAGGTTCTTTGCATCTTCTACGCTATAATAATCTTTGAACCCATCTGCCTTGCTAGTGTACAACTTTACTGTGACGTATATGTTGATATTAATAGAATATTGTGATATTTGGCTTTGACTAGAGCTATTGTTTCTTTTGATTAATACAATTTGAAACTGTCATTTTTACTAATTTTTCCTAGAATTCCACAATTTTCATTGATCCATAAATATTTATTGTGGAGAGAAATTTCAATGGTCAAGTTATTAATATTTTTGTTTTGATTACAAAACAAATTCAACCTCTAAAGTCATGCTACAAACTTTTGTAGGCCTTTTATGCTATAGAATTTATGATGGGTTTTTAAATTAACTGTTATGATGCTAGTGAAACAATGCAAGTATTTAAAATATGCTCATAAGTTTTTGTCTTATTTTTCAACCAAGGAAACGTGCATGAAATGTTTGATCCATTCCCTGGTGCAACTTAGGAAGTTTTTTGAAATATTACTGGGTTATTCTCGTGTTATGTGCATTTGAGAAATAGGAAAACTACAACTCTCTCTCTCTTTTAATTTTATATTGGCTGGCATATTTCATTAGCTAAAGTCACATACTGGATTTTTATACAATGTTTGATTAAGCAAACCTTGATTAAAAATTCTAATTGAGGTCTTTTCAAGTGGCGGTTGACATGCCAAACAAAATTGATCCATGTGAGGATAAAAAATATATGTAGATGTGCAAAGGCTTTATAAACTATCAATGATAAGATTACTTCTTAGGTACTACTATTTGATCAATTGTTGGTGACATTTTTTTTTTTGAAAGGTCCCATGCAGTGATGGACCAGTTATACTTGCTCCCTTGTGATACTTATGTATCAGTTACCAATATTGATTTCACATGGTGTGACATAGCTGAACTCCATCATTGCTCTTCCCCCATCCCCCCTAATAAATATTAATTACTCAACAAGAGGTTATCCATAACACACTTATCCTAATAAATCTGGTCGTCATGCATCTCATCACTGTAGATAAACTAACAACTTGTAATATTGCCTTAAAATTTACATTTTTCCATATGGTATTGGTTGATATTCATCAAACTTATATGATTGCACTTGATTCATTGGTGGTGCTACTCATTGCTTTTATCCTTTTTTAATTGAACAAAAAAAAAAAAAAAAAAAAACTCCTCTTTGCTCCTTGCGCCAACCTTTTCTTTAGGTTTCGTTTTGATTTTCTTTAATAAAAATATAGTTTTTATGTACTTCCTTTTTTTTTTTAGATTTATGTACTTTCCTTTGTTTGTCTTTCATTCCATCTAGAATCTTATGCTTCAAATTAAGAACCATGTTCGACAACTTGTTTTTTAAATTTTCATATTAATATAATTTTCTAAATTATTACTAATAATAAAAATAATAAAAGACACAGTTTTGTAATGAAGTGGAAAATCAATAGAGAACCTCTTCAAAAAAAAAAAAAAAAAAAACTTTGCAACTAGATTTCTTCTACACGAACTTTCTTCACAAACGATCCTCGTTGCAACAACCTAGACTTCTGGTACTCCAAAGCTCTTTAGAAGTTTTCAGTTGAAGCTCAAGGTTTGACTCCTGATATTCTCTCTCTCTCTAAATTCTTAGTTTATATATATTATATATATATAAAAAAATAGGTTAAACTAGGGGCAAAACAAATAGGTTTACTGTTCACGCAATTTCACTCGTATGAATGTCAAGCAAAGGTCTAGCAAACATTCTGTTAAAATTTTTAGTCAAACGAAGTTCAAGCAAGGTCTTGTAAAATTTTACGTCTAACATTCACTTGAGAAATAATGATTTCACTGATCATGTCTTTTGAAACTTAAACTCTTCAACTTGGTTCTTGACTCAACTTATATAAACCAAAATTGAATAAATTACATCCCTTACATGCAACACCTTTTCTTCGTATAAGAATTTACTTAATAATATCTCTCTTGACAATTCTGTGGCAAAACCAGGGAAGTCAATAATGTACGAGTACCAACTATACTAGAAAATATATTGTACTAACTATTAAACAGGTACTGATACTCCTCCAAAATGTATTGAAAATTACTGGGCTGTATCAATTTGTACCGGTGTATTGGGTATATTTTGAGTGTTTCGACTACTATTGGCATTCAGTGTGTACAATAAAAATTTTAATTTTTCCTATTAAAAAAACATTTTATTTAGATAATATATTGGTTAATGTACTTAGGCTAATATTTTGGCTTATAAGGTATGTGGATTTAAAATTTTACATAAATAAATACAAACATATATATATAGTGGTAATCTCAAAATGGTACACTAGTACTGTGGGAAGGGGGGGTGAACTTGATTCCCAGCCAAGGCCTAAAGGCCCAAAAGGTCATACTTGAAGAGATGGGTCAAGGGTAACTCAAGAGTAAAGGGTAACTCAAGTCATACTAGAAGTTAGAGTGCTTGAAGAGTAAAGGGTAACTCACCAGAATAGTTCCCGTGGAGATCCAAGTTAGCCACCATTACCAAAACTCTAATCCGAGATAACAAGCATGGATGGTCCTTCAACAAACACAAGAGGGACAGCGAGCAACCAATTCCCCTTTTTAATCTGAGATGCCACTCTCATCAGATTTGTCTCAGGAAACATCCTGAAATGATAAGAATCACAAAGGCAGTCATCTCAGCATCAATGAGAGATTCTCTACCTAATCTCTGCCACATTAAATGTATATAGGATAGCCTGAAAAATGCAAACGCTCCCAAAAGTCATATTCATGATGAAAGGGGAGTAGAACAGAGAGGTGATGTGACAAGTATCCTGAAAATCCAATTGGAAGCAAGCCAGCTGGGGAGATAAGGGAAGAAACAATACCCATAAAAGGGAAGGAGGCCGCAACAGAGTAGGGGTTGAAAAAGATTGAGGAAAAATCCTGGAGAAGAACGAAAAAGAGGAAGTGATAAGAGTTGAGTAAAGTAAAGTTTTACTTGATCTCTATACCTCAAGAAAACAGTTTATGTATCTTAGAATAGTTCATCTTCACTCTTGCTTTCTTAATCAGTTGTTTGGGCCTCCCATTGTGGAATTTCAACCTTATGTTTATGATAAATAAATTGTGCAAGTTAATTACTTAGACATTTTAGCCCGTTACTGTTTGTTTGAGTTTCTATTCCCCCACAAGTACCAAAATATTTCGTTCTTCTTACCAAACCAAAACGGTCTCCTATATGAAATTGACTCTCTTTGGCAAAAAAAAAAAAAAAAAGCACAAAACATCAAATCAATGAAATACAAAATAACTTTATTACATGAGACTTGGACCATCACTACAAAAAAAAGACCTATTGCGGCGGGCCAAAAAGTGCCGCTAAAGCCCCANAATGCAAACGCTCCCAAAAGTCATATTCATGATGAAAGGGGAGTAGAACAGAGAGGTGATGTGACAAGTATCCTGAAAATCCAATTGGAAGCAAGCCAGCTGGGGAGATAAGGGAAGAAACAATACCCATAAAAGGGAAGGAGGCCGCAACAGAGTAGGGGTTGAAAAAGATTGAGGAAAAATCCTGGAGAAGAACGAAAAAGAGGAAGTGATAAGAGTTGAGTAAAGTAAAGTTTTACTTGATCTCTATACCTCAAGAAAACAGTTTATGTATCTTAGAATAGTTCATCTTCACTCTTGCTTTCTAATCAGTTGTTTGGCCTCCCATTGTGGAATTTCAACCTTATGTTTATGATAAATAAATTGTGCAAGTTAATTACTTAGACATTTTAGCCCGTTACTGTTTGTTTGAGTTTCTATTCCCCCACAAGTACCAAAATATTTCGTTCTTCTTACCAAACCAAAACGGTCTCCTATATGAAATTGACTCTCTTTGGCAAAAAAAAAAAAAAAAAGCACAAAACATCAAATCAATGAAATACAAAATAACTTTATTACATGAGACTTGGACCATCACTACAAAAAAAAGACCTATTGCGGCGGGCCAAAAAGTGCCGCTAAAGCCCCAAAAACCGCCGCTAAAGGTACATTTGACCTATAGCGGCGGGTGCTATTGCGGCGGGCTGTCCCGCCAGTGCTGCAGTGCCGCTATAGGTCTATTGCGGCGGTCGCGAAAAGCGCCGCAATAGATCTGCCATTTAGCGGCGCTTTTGGTCTACTATGGCAGGCTAAAAACCGCCGCCATATGTGGTTTGCCATTCTGGTCAAGTGGCCTTTTAGCGGCGGGATAGGCCCGCCGCTATAGTTTGTCACCTATAGCGGCGGTGAACAAGCGCCGCTATAGGGCTTCATGCGCAACATACCTATGGACCTTTTAGCGGCGGTTTTGCCCGCCACTATAGGTTCCTTGTTTTTTTTCTTTTTTTTCCCTCCTAGGTTCTAAAACCACATTTCTATTACAAATGACCTGTAATAATTTTAGCTCCACTAAGACATTAGGAGCACAACAATGAACAAAATGCAACATAATACAGCAAAAAATAAATAAATAAATAAATTTGATACATAAATAAATTTGTGTATTATTTTTGTATTTGAAAATAATACACAAACAGGAGTTTAGGGATATGTATATAATAAGCCGTTGTTCCTGAGGTTGAAAGAAGACCTTGTGGATGACTCCAGCCTATTTTAGTAATCTATAAAAGAAGCCATTCACTCATAAATTTAACTAAACCAGCAACTTTCTAATGCAGAGAAACATAAAAGGCCATCTAATGTTCTTCTTGCACCTTTGAAAATTGACTAATAAATTTCAATATTTTATTTTTGATGTGGATGTCAATGATTTTCTGTGCACCTCATAATATTCTTGAGACACACCATTAACCATCCAAGGGCTTTTTTACAACATCTGTTTGGTTTTGGTTCTTTCTCATTTTCATTAGTGATATTAACATGAGACAACTACATCTCTTTCTAGGATTCTCAGTCCCTGCCATGCTTTAATCATTCATATGAGTACTATTCTATTTGCCTATAGTACCTTTCCAAGTAGAATTCCATAGTAGAATTCCATAGTTAAAAAAGAAAAAAGAAAAAAAAAGTCTACAATCCAAGTTGACTGAGACTTTCCTAGCCATATAAGACAAATTCATCTTTTAATAAGTTGAGTTATATTCCTATATGATCCAAATCTATGGGCAAATAATGCATTCTATTCAAGCCAATTTTCTAACTAGTGTTTAAGCATATATGACTGCAATAGCAAAGGAAGAAAAAGGAACCCACATAGCCATGTCAATTGGAAGTAATAAAATCGATAGCAAAGAAACCGAAAATTCAAAGTAAAAAAGTAAACATACCGCTCCAGATGATGACTGTAAGCCCTTACGCAAATATTTTTTTGACAATCACATGGTATCCAGAACAAATCACTGCCTGTGTCTAGACACAAACTCGGATTCCCCAAAGAAACATTAGCATAATGCAAACTGAAACATCAACAAACATAGAAAAAAAAATTAACCAAATAAAATAATAAAGTCAGTACTAGCTTTATAAATCTTCTTAATATATAGACATAATAAAAATTGAAAGATTAAGTGAGTGACCCAATAATCTTCTCATACTATTCTTTTACTTTCCTTGGGATTGTGGGTACCCATTTTTCCAAACTTTTCAACAGTTACAGCCCTAATTGAATATTGATTAATACCAAACGGCAAAGAGATAAAGCTCCATAAGAAGACAAAAGTGGAAGTAAAATAATTAACATAAATATAGATACAGCTTAAAAGCCAATAATAATAAAATTACGAATATAACAAAAACACAGCAAAACAATGCATACAAACTTCCAATGAGGCTATGACAGAAATTCACAAACTCAGTACAAAAAGTGGGGAGGAGTAGGTTCTTTAACATAATTAATGGAATGGCCATGGCTTGTCTAGAACTTAGACTGGATGTTGCTGATAACATTGTTATCTACTTGGAAGGCCTTCATCAAAATGTCACTAGGAATATGAGGCTTGGACCCAAACACTGCATTGGCAATTGTGATGACACCAGGGTTTTGACTGCTTAGAGCAGCAATGGCTATGACATTTCCAATACCAACATTTCTTTGATAGTGAATGAGACCAATTGGGAATACAAACACATCACCCTTCTGTAGCACCTTTGTGATAAGGCGGTTCTGAGGATTAGACGTGAAAAATCCAACTTCAAGGCTACCTTCCAAGACAATTAAGATTTCGGTGGCACGAGGGTGAGTGTGGGGAGGGTTAATACCCCATGGTGCATGGTCACTACGGACAAGAGAAATACCAAGAGAGTTGAGTCCTGATATCACTACAAAAAACTGGGCCTATAATGGCCTTTTTTTTAGTGGCGTTTTCCATAAACGCCACTATAGGTACCCTATAGTGGCGTTCAGGCAGTCCTATAGTGGCGTTTTAAAAAAAGGAATTTATAGTAGCGTTTTATAGGGTCTATAGCAGCGTTTTTACAAACGCCGACACCCTATAGTGGCGTTTAACAAACACCACTATAGGACCTTGTAACTGTAGGACCTATAGTGGCGTTTGAAAAACGCCACTGTAGGCAATTTTTTTTTTTTTTTAATAATAAAGGCTGAAGGAGGAAAAAAAAATTATGAAACATAAATTTTTGAAGAAAAAAAGTCATTACAAATAAAAAATTCAACTTAGGGAACGCAAAATCAGACTGCATCCATTTGCCCACCCAATTAATTGGATTAAATATACATTAACCCAATTAAATCTAATTAACATTAATGTTTGTTGAGTTTTAACTAAGTACTTAATTATATATAAATTTAATATATATATATATATATATTGATAATATAATCAAATTTAATAGCAAATAAATGGTAAATATATTTTTAAAAATTAAGTACATAGAAAAAGTATATTATGTAAGTATTTTTTTTTTGGCAAAAAAAAATATTATAAAATATTTTTTAAAATTTTTGTCAAGTTTAAAATTTCTTTAAGATCTTAGTACTAAAATTGCAATTTGATTTTGTTTGTGTGTGTGGCACTTAAAAATCTTCCCATTCTAATCATATATAAATTTCTTGCATATATAGTCAAAAACAAATTCCATAAATTACAAAAATAAAACAAATTCCATAAATCCTAAAAAATGTAAGTATTTAGCCTGCAATATAAATTTAAAACTTTACCTATAAATTACTAATCATAATCACTTTAATGTTTCCATAAGTAAGGAAATAATCTAGGCCTTGTAGGGTACCACAATCAAAATAATTTCAAAAATTGATAAATAAATGTACATAAAAGGAAAAAAGAAAAAAGAAAAATTGTGCCGCAATGTAAATGTGTAAAAGTTTACATAAAAATTACCTGTGTCTAGCTATTTTGATATTGTCATTCGTGTCTAGCCATTTTGATATTCCTATAAGTGAGAAAATAATCTGCACAATCAATTAAGAACACTAAATCAAAAATAAATCAATAATTAAGACGAATTGCATCATGTCAAACGTTTTTAAAAAAATCATAGAATTTAAAGCAATAATTGAACTACGTTAATAGAAAAATAGAAATGCAAAAAATAAAAAGTAAAAAGAATATAGCTCTTCTCACTGAAAAAGCCAAATCTTTCATGTAGTAATTCTTCACTTCATTTTGGTTTTCTTATTTATTTATTTTAGCATTCTTAAATAGTAAAATAGAGTAGATTTAGTAGAGTTGTAGTAGAGTTTTAGTTCAACTCAATTTCTCTTCGATTCAACTTCATTTGTAGAGTGGTTTTCTTTTTACGTGTATTATTATAGTTTTTTTTTTTAATTGGCTGTTTTCTTTTTAAATGTAGTTATATCAATTTTTTTTTTAAAAAATCATATATAAACGTGCACTATGTTGTTGGTTTTTTTTTTTTTTTTTTTTAATTAAGATTTTGTTTTCAACTTTTCTTATTTTTTATAAGATTTTTTACTAACGTGTACTATGTTGAAGTTTTTTTAAGTAATTTTTTTAAAAAAAATAAAGGATTAGATAAAGAATTTACATTGAAATCAAATTAAGATAAAATTTTGATACTAACTAAATTATGATTTTTCTCAACTAAAAATTACCTATTTTTAATTAAGATTTTTTATATAAAGGGTTAGGTGAAGAATATGGATTGTAATCAAATTATCATTACATCATCAACTTAAAAATTATAGGAAAAGTTAAAATCATATAAATGTCTACTATGTTGTTGTTTTTATAAAAATTATGGTCCTTTTTACTTGTAGTATTATTATTATTTGTTTTTTTATTTGCTATTTTCCTTTTAAGGGTATAGTTATATCTATTTATTTATTTTATATCATAGAAATATGTACAGTGTTGCTGTTTTTTTTTTTTTTAATTAGGATTTCCTTTTTCAAACTTTAACGTGTATTATGTTGCTAGTTTTTTTTTTTTTAATTAAGATATTTTCTAATAAAATAGAATTTAGGTTGTAATCAAATTATAATTTTTATCAACTTAGAAATTATAGTAGAATCTAAAATCATATATTCATGTACTATGTTGCTTGTTTTTTTTTTTTTTTTTTTTTTTTTAAATTATGATTTTCATTACCTTAAAAATGATAGGAGAGTAAAAATTATATCTATTTTTAAGAAAACATTTAAAAATAAATTTATGCAAATGACATTTTTTTTTTAAGAAACAAACACACAAGAAGAGGGAAATGCCCTCTAATACAAAAGCACATCACAACTCCACTTAAAAATTTATACAATTTAGTGTAGTCGCGTAACTAGTGCTTCTAAACTCAACTTTATTATATTAGTATATGATATAAGAGCGTCAACAGTGGGCTTCTATATGCAAATGTTAGGAACATTTGGCATTTAAGAACTGATCGCAATGGAGGCATTCCATATCAAATTTAAGATTCAGCTACAGTACCATCTCAAATAGATTACGTACTAATGTATAGTAATGATATATTATAGGTATATATATCTGATATAGTCAAATGCACCTGCTCATCATATCATATAAATAGCTATATACTAAATCTCAACATGATTACGAATCCTGACTGACTTGACACATAGATGCTTTCACTACAATATTAAGTGATATGATCGCGTAACTAGTGACTTCTTTAAACGAGAGGATTATTCTATTAATCTTTTAGTTATATTAGTTTTTTTATTATGATGGATGAGATTTGATGTGGATGTCTATATGATATATATATATATATAAAGGATCTATAACAAAATAAATAAATAAATAAATAAAATTAAGAACGACCTATGACCCAACCCCAAAAGAATAAAAATTTGAGGACCTTTTTATTACGTTTTTTTTTTGGGGGGGGGCTGGTTTTTGTTTTATATTAATAATGATCTATTAAATAAATAATAAAAAAAAAAAAACCCGATAGCAACCCCAAAAAATGAAAAAACCCTAGCCACTATCATCTGAACTCTCTTTACTCAAACAATGAACAAAAAAAAAACTCCTCTCTTTCTCATTTCTCTTCGCTCTCTCACTCTCTCACAGCCGCCGCCGTCAAGGCCTCCCGCCACTGCTAGCCTCCACCTCGTCCTCCACCCACAAACACACACTACAAGGTATGATCGATTTGATTTGCATTTTTTTTGTATTTGTTTGTGGGTTTTTGGTTTGGTTTGATAGAACATCTTTGGTGATGGGAAAAGAACTAGAGCATTTGGTAAGTGAAAAGTCAGAGTTGAGAGGTTTGAGATTTGTGGGTAAGGTACACAATATGAAGAATAAACTGAATTAAAGAAGCCATAGAAGGAAACATGTAACTTTGTGTGTGTGTGTGTGTGGGGGGGGAGAGAGAGAGAGAGAGAGAGGCTGGGGTGTGTTTCTGAAGAGGAAAAAAAAAATGGTAGTTAAAGGGTGTGTGCGGTGGGATTTTGGCTATGATTGGAAGGATAAGGTCTTTGGGGCTTTCCAAGTCTTGCTGACTAGATATTTTGGATAGTGTTTATCACTTTATCTTATTTTTTGAGAAGGATCACTTTATCTTCTTCATTCTGTCCTTTTCTTTTTGACCTGAAACGTTTATCTTCTTTAGGTGGGTACAACACATGACTCACCTTTTTTTTTTTTTAATCCTGAAAGGATAAGGTTCTCTCTTGGTACCCACTAGGAAATAACAAATCTGATTTTTTGTGGACGTTGGCTAAGTAGTAACTTTGATAACATATAAAAATGTACATACACATGGTTCCTTATAACTTAGACAGCATTTCATTGCATTAAATAAGAAATTAATAGTCAAAATCAGATAAAAAATTAAAAAAATAGAAGTAATTCTAGAAATACAAATGTTTATTATTATTTTTATTAAAATCGGTAAATGGGTTACAACTAGTTTGCACATAGTTTTTCTAGTACTTATTCATTGATTATATATATATATATGTATATTTATTTGGAAAAGGCACCATGGCTAGTTGAGAAAACCTTGAAACTAATCAAACACTTTCTATATGTTGTTTCTTGCAATTGAATAATGGACAAAAAGACATCATAAGCTAGCTCCCATTCTGCATGGTTCTCCTCTCCCAAGTATCAATGTCAGAGCATCACGTTATGGTGTTGATGGATTGATTGTAGCTAGCTAGAGATACCTTTGATTATATTTAAAATCCCATTGTTGATAGCAAAGAAATACCAAATTATTATTGGTGTTGGACTTATCATTGTTATTGGTATTTTTTCCCCTCTTTAATTGTAACTTTTATTTTTAAGTGATTATAACTTTAAGCAAAGTGAAAATTACATATTTCATAACTTTAACCAAACTGAAAATTTAAAACTATTATTCACATGGGTTAGTGAGTAATATTATAGTTCCAGTGATATGCAAAGTCTTTGAATGTAACAACCTATGATCATGGATGACTTAGCTTAGAGTTTAGATCTATTAATTAACAATTAAACCCAAGATTAAATGACTTGTAACATGACTGATAGAAGGAAAAAATCACTTTTGTTAGGTTATTGCTTTATACTTATATCTCTCTCAGGTTTTAGTCATGCATGTTCATGACTTCATTTTTTTTTCCTCTCATTTTGTCATTTTCTTATAAGGTCTGCCCTTAGAAAATTTCTTAATTTACTATTTTAGGAAAATTTTAATATCACTTTTATAGGAAATATAAAAAGTTGTGAAAAAAATAATCTATTGTTTTTTTCTTTTTCCATAAAGATTAGTTTTTAAAAATATTTCTTAAATTGAAGTTCTTAGGATATCTATTACCTTTTCCGATCTTACATAGAGTATGTTTGTATATTTTTACATTTACCTAAATATAAAATTAAAAAAACAAATTCATAGTCAAAATATATTCATGAGGACCCTGCCCATTTGAATTTTGAGAATGCAAGTTGAGAACATTTCTATTTTCTAAGAACTAAGAATTATAATTCCCTTGAAACACAAGATCTTTTTTTTTTATTTTTTTTTCCTGAATTATAATTCTCTTATATCATTTTATTATTATTATTATTTTTTTACTGATAAATTTTGCCACCCTTTGTATTGAGAGGTGTGTTTTCATTAGGTGACTTGCGTCTTGCGTGGGTTGTTACGAGGTTGGTAAGCTATAGTGCAGACTAAGTTCAGCTGACCTATTCTTATTTCCCAACTCTACAAGATCAATTATTGGTGAAATATCTGCTTTGTGGTGGGTTGTTAAATTGGTGCAAGTGGGTGGCTTGCGTGGTGATATAAGGCGGTTTTTGTTGTATATTGGGAGTGTTGAATGTGTTTTATGTATTTTGTATATTTGATGATTCATGTGTAGCATATTGTGACCCATTGAGTAACTTCTTATAATATTAATGTATTCAAATTCTGGAATGATGTATACATTGAGTTGCTATTTTTGGTTATGGCTTTATGAAATGGAGAATGCAGAATATGTTGAATGAACATGTATAAAATTTACTAGATACTTCTGTATGTAGTTATGAACATGTATAAAATTTACTAGATACTTCTGTATGTAGTTATTACGTAAATATAATCTTATTACTAATGATTAGCATATTACATTCTATAAGTCATCTACATATCTTATGTTCATGTTTAATGCTTTAGATGTTAGGAGATTAGGATCTAACCATTGGTTTATACTGCACTAATGATGAGGTGTTGTAGGAGACTGTGTTAAGATATTGTTTAGCAATGGATAAGAGTTGGATGGACAAGAAGAGGGGTACTAGGGAATATGTTGAAGGTGTCAAAAGATTCGTGGAATTTGCGTCTCTTAAAGCACGCAATGGGAAGATCCCATGCCCTTGTGTCAAATGTGTGCATAGTCAACTCCATCCAGCCGAAGTTGTACGTGGTCACCTAAACAACTTTGGGATACTTTCCAATTATAGAACTTGGACGTTGCATGGGGAATCACAGTCGACCACGACACCTGCTGAAGTTAGGAGTAGTCATGTGCATGAAAACTTGAATGAATACGGGAATGTTGGTGGGATGTTGCATAATTTGTTCTCCATGCATGATATGGCACCAGAATCAATGGATGAAGGTCCTAGCGTGCAACAACCGGCAGAAGGTCCTAGTCTACAACAACCGGCAGAAGGTCCTAACGATGATGCAAAAAAGTTTTACAAAATGATAGAAGATGTGGAGAAACCTTTATACAAAGGATGTACAAAATTTAGTATATTCTCAGCTGTCGTCGTGTTGTACCAGCTAAAGTCTCTTTGTGGTTGGTCCAACAAATCATTTACTTTTTTGCTTCAAGTTGTGCAAGACTTACTTCCTTTGGATGCTACATTGCCAAAAGATTGTTATGAGGCTAAGAAGATTATTAAAGATTTGGGTTTGGGTTATGAGAAGATTCATGCCTGTATTAACGACTGCATGTTGTTTTGGAAGCAAGATGCTAACCTAGAGGCTTGCAAATTTTGTGGAGAGTCTAGGTGGAAAGAACAGAACACAACTTCTGGGGAACCAAATAATGCATCATCTAGTAAGGGGAAGAAGAAAGCTTCAAAGATGCTACGGTGGTTCCCTTTGAAACCAAGATTGCAACGGTTGTTTCTGTCACCCGATTTAGCGGGATATATGAAGTGGCATGCGACTGGGCGTACTGATGACGGGATAATGCGGCATCCCGCTGACTCAGAAGCATGGAAAATGTTTGACACTAAGTATATAGATTTTTCATCTGAGCCTCGTAATGTAAGACTTGGATTAGCATCGGATGGGTTCAACCCGTATGGCATTTTGAGTACCAGCCACAGTACATGGCCGGTTGTTTTGGTCCCCTACAATCTCCCTCCTTGGATGTGCATGAAAAGGTTATCTTTGATACTGTCACTAGTTGTTCTTGGTCCTTCCTCACCTGGTGTAGCCATAGATGTGTACTTACAACCTTTAATCGAGGAACTCAGGGAGTTATGGGACGTTGGAGTAGAGGCGTATGATGCATCTTCTAAAAATAGGTTCCAATTACGTGCAGCATTGATGTGGACCATAAATGATTTTCCTGCATACTTGGATTTGTCTGGTTGGAGTACGAAAGGCATGTTTGCTTGTCCTTCTTGTGCCTCTAATACGGACTCTCGCTATTTAAAACATGGCCACAAATTCTGTTATATGGGACATCGGCGTTGGTTGGATAGAGATCACCCATTCGGAAAGAAGATACAAACTTTGATGGTACTCAAGATACGAGATTGGCTCCTGTGCCTCCATCGGGGTTAGATATACTTATAGATACAGAAAGTTTAGATGGACGTTGTCTTGGTAAGAAAGCTCAAGCTACGTTCAAAAAAAGAAAGAGAGGGGATGAAAATGTAGGTGCTTGGAATAAGCGAAGTATATTATTCACATTAATTTTGTTTATACCCTTGTGTCATATTTTAGAAGCGAAATAGGGAAAAATATATTGCAGGCTTATTTTTGTCATTTTACCAAAAATTACTTTTATACTCGATTTCTTTGTGATGTGCTTCTACTATTTGGCTTTGTTGTTCATTTGTTATAATGTTGCCTCCATCTTATTCAGAATGAAAAAGATGCTCATGCTGATGTTGATGATGGGGATGAACTTGATGATGTGGATGAACTTGATGATGGGGATGCACTTGATGGTGATGACAGATTTTTTTGATGGAGTTATGAGTATTATCCTTCTGCTTCATATATTTATATTGATTATGTAGTTTAGTTGAGTATGTATGTATGTATCAAGTTTAGTTGATACAATTTTGGCTTTGTTTGTTCCTTTGTTATAATGTTGTCTCCATCTTATTCAGGGTGAAGATGATGCTTATGCTTATGTTGATGATGGCGATGCACTTGGGGATACACTTGATGACGAGGATGCTTTTGATGATGGCGATGACATTTTTTTTTTATGGAGTTATGATTATTGTCCCGCTACTCCATATGCTCCATATGTAGTTAAATTGAATGCTCCATATATTAGGGCCTATTTTGTGTACCCTTAGAAAGGGTGTGATATGTTTTGTGTACCTATGCTTGTGATTTGCCCAGGACAAGTTAGAAAGGTGTGATATGTTTTGTGTACTCTATGCTTGTAATGCCCAAGACAAGTTTGTGCATATAAAGGGTGTGATATGTTTTGTGTACCCTATGCTTGTGATGCCCAGGACAAGTGAAATATGTGTGCATATATCTATATATATAATGGCGATTGTGACTATTGATATATGCTTGTGATTTGCCCAGGACAAGTGTGTGCATATATATATATATGTATAGCTGCGTTTGTAGACCCAGCAGGATATTTTTGTATTTGAAAAAAAAAAAAAAAAAAATTTGTGGCGTTTTTGGACCTATAGTGGCGTTTGTAAAACGCCAATATACAATGGGTGAGGAATCCGTTCTTGACCTATAGTGGCGGTTTCAAACGCCACTATAGGCCAACCCTATAGTGGCGTTTCCCAAAGGCCACTATAGGTCCTCCCTGTAGTGGCGTTCACAAACGCTGCTATACCCCCATTAAAAGAAATTTTGATTTACCTATAGTAGCGTTTTAAAAACGCCATTATAGGTTATGGACCTATAGTGGCGTTTACAAACGCTGCTATAGGTAAATTAATTTTTTTTTGTCATTTAGCTATAGTGGCGTTTGAGAAACGCCATATAGATCAACACCCTATAGTGGCGTTTCCGAAACGCTACTATAGCACTTTTTAAAAAACAATTTCAGGTTATAGTGGTGTTTTAGGGTAGACCTATATTGGCGTTTGTAAACGCCACTATAGGTATACCTATAGTGGCGTTCTTGTGAAACGCCACTATAGATCTATAATAGCGGTACAATAGTGGCGTTTACAAACGCCACTATAGCAAACGCCACTATAGCTCAAATGGGCCTATAGTGGCGTTTTTTGGACCTGTAGTGGCGTTTCAAAAACGCCACTATAGGCCTAGTTTTTTGTAGTGTGAATCCATGAATGTAGATAAAATTAGCTAGTTTTATTTTCAGCACGCATTAAATTTAGCATGGTGTTGAAGCAATTTCCTTTTTCCTTTCTATTTGTGTGCTATTAGTCCTCTGCATGTTCAGGACCAACATCGTGCCTTTCTTATTAGAGCTTATAATATAAAAAACTGGGAGAAATTATTCAATAACTATAGGTTGTCCCTTTCAAGAACCAACCACAAAAATGATACAAAGTTATAAGTAGAACTCATCCTTAAAAATCAGCTTGCAAGGAGGTGTCCAAGAGCTTATATACACATTGTTAAGCTTGCACTTAAACCATATAGGATAGTAAGATCATAACACATAGTTTATTTGGTATATGCAAGGAACAACTATTATGGAGCAATACTGCCCATTCAAATCATATAATATTAGAAAAGAATGGTAAAAAGGAAACACAAAGGTTAAATTATGCCATGAATCCTTCTTATTTAATTTTAAAAAAAATTAATTATTCAAAGATATTATGTACATAGTATTGAGAAGATAAACCTACAACTGCAAGCTACAAGTCATCTTACTCTTGGTTGATAAGCTACAAGTAGTTTTTCCTTTAAAAATTATAAATGGTGCTATTTCCCGCGTGTAAAGCATGTGTGTTAGTGCTGTCAGTTATTAGTGGAGTGGTTAGTTATTTTTTCTGTTAGTTAGTTAGTTACAGCCCTCTGTTTTGGAATATCTTGTATAAATACAATCATCAATTCAGTAGTAAGTCTTATATATATATATATATATTAAAAAAAAAATCAGTAATAAGAATCAGTTATGCATTTTTCTCAATTATTGCAATACATAGTTCTATAAGAAATGGAATGAAATATCTAAAATCCTTTTCTTGCTGCAAACAACTTGCTACGATTCTGGTCACTGAGCTATTTGGGTTGAAAAAGGGGTACTTCGGATTCATCTTCAACATACTTAGCGAATTCTTTCCACGACTTCATTGCTTTGTCCTTTTCATCCAACATAGTATATATAATACCCTGTACAAGTAGAAATCAAAGAACCATCATGTTTCGAATTTTGTTTCTTCAGAAAAATATCCGAGTCAGTTAAAAAAAAAAAAAAATTCTTACAGCTGAAAACATATTCATGCAAGCTAGGGAGCATGGACACAAGTATGACATGGTGACACAAGCAATTTTAAAAAAATTATAACATGAAACGGCCTGTATAATACCAATATGACACAAATATGACACTCCAAATATGCACCTTATAGAAAATGTCTGTGCTTCTTATTATGCAAGTTATTATACAATTATGGTTTTGAACTTTTGAGTTGGTCAATAGCTATGCTAATTTTTTTATTTTTTTTTAAATAAAAAAATATTGAAGTCATCATTTGTCAAACTACGAAGTGAGAGAAGCCATAGCCAGACATTTTGCAAATTCTCTTTTTTTTTTTTTTTTTTTAACTTTTTTTCTTATTCTTTTATTGTATATATTCTTGATGATATGAAATTTACGACCTTGTAAAGAGGAACTCGAGTATCTGATTTGATACGTGAATCTCTGAGTTCTTTGAGGCCGAGTTTGAGACACCGGCATTCTTTGGCTTCTTCATATCTTCCCTGTATAAGCAGACATAAACAATATGAACAGCGAAGGCAAATGAAGATAAAAAGAATGCTTGGTGGTGTACCCATTCTGCTCAACTGATCAGGTTTACCTCAAGCAATGGACTTCTTTCTGCTTTCATACATTTTTTATTCATCCTATATTGACCATTAGCTAGAATTAAACCAGTCATGTTTCTTTTCTTATCCTTGCAGTTTACTATGGAAAGATAATGAATGTGATTATACTAAAGATAGTGTTCATTAAGTAAACACAAAGATGTTAAATAAAGGAATCATGTCAAAAGGAATTATAGTTCGAAATGCAGATGCCTTGGCTGATAAATAAATAATATACAAAAATTTGGCTATAAACTTAGAACTAAAATTTGGCAGATAAATAAATAATATGCAGATGCTTTTACTATGGCATTGACATGATAGTCCGTGGTGCATAGTTAGAACTTAAAACAAAGAACAAAGTTTGGCTACAAACTTAGTTATAGTCATACAAATTTTGTAAATAGACTGTTGTAACTACTTTCTTATAGTGAATTGTTTATGACATTGGATTCCCAAGACCCGGAGTGGTTTTTTCTTGAATAATTCTACACAATCTATAAAATAGATAGGGTCTAAAACAGATTTTTCAATTCATTATTTAAATGTTTTAAGGTGAATTTGGTTATGAAAAAATTTAATTTGTCAACTTTCAAGGGGTGCAGTACCCAAGTTCTGATTTTAAGTGATTTAAAGAAGCGAGATCACAGGTTGCACCCAATCAAAAGTATAGTAGGCTCTATGCTTGAAGTTGCAATGTCCGATGTTCTTGTGCACTAGAGTGGGGAAATTTTGTGTCATACCAGATATATGAGAACTTCAACCAATGCCATTTCAATATTGTAGTGAGGATCCCCGTATTTAGAGTCCTCACTCCAAGCTTTATCAAGTGCCTGTCGCAGTGGCTTCAATACTTCTTCATCACGTCCGGAATTTGCTAGCATCTTGGCTTCTTTCTACAACATAGTTGTGAAAAAAAA
>NW_027069963.1:27351-72427 GCF_002906115.3 Quercus suber | reverse complement strand
TGATAAGGAAATTGATGTTTATAAATAACTTATTTTTTACACTATATGTAGAATCTAATAAGTCATTTGGTAAAATTATGAAAATAGAGGAAGATGCAAGAACTGCTGAATGCTGGAACCCAATTAATTGGAGAGAGTAGTCATGGTGGAGGCGTTCTTTGGGCACCAGATGATGCCTTTGCTCAGGTGATGGGGCAAGAGCGTAATGGACGCGTGCGTGGAGTAGGGTTTAGACCGACCCCATCCGGTAGAAAGGCGAAAGATGTTCTTCCAGGCAGTACGACTCCATGACAATCTTATGCCAGTGACCAGAGGGTTGTGGAGTTGGTGGATCAAATAGCGACACTAACACAAGCTCGAGTGGAGGATGCAAATAAAATAGAGGCACTGGCCCGATTAGTAACACTTGAGAGAACTCAAAGGATAGAACGAGACGCCCAAATCCAGAAAATGATGGATTCATTTAGCAATTATATGCGTGGATTGCAGAGTCAGGTATAGCTTTATAATTTATTAATGTCGTTTCATGTATTAGTCATTGGTACTCTTTGATACAAATGCATACAAAGACAAGATAGGTCATTTCAGCACTTGACTTGGGCTTTTATGTTGAAAAATGTCTTAAGGTAGGTCATTGTATTATGTATGTGTTAGTGGGAAGGTCGTGAGCAATTAGAGGCTAATGAGTGGGAGTTATTCAAGGATAGATTTGGGTATTTAGATTTTGTTTATACCCTTGTGTCATATTTTAGAAGCGAAATAGGGAAAAATATATTGCAGGCTTATTTTTGTCATTTTACCAAAAATTACTTTTATACTCGATTTCTTTGTGATGTGTTTCTACTATTTGGCTTTGTTGTTCATTTGTTATAATGTTGCCTCCATCTTATTCAGAATGAAGAAGATGCTCATGCTGATGTTGATGATGGGGATGAACTTGATGATGTGGATGAACTTGATGATGGGGATGCACTTGATGGTGATGACAGATTTTTTTGATGGAGTTATGAGTATTATCCTTCTGCTTCATGTATTTATATTGATTATGTAGTTTAGTTGAGTATGTATGTATGTATCAAGTTTAGTTGATACAATTTTGGCTTTGTTTGTTCCTTTGTTATAATGTTGTCTCCATCTTATTCAGGGTGAAGATGATGCTCATGCTTATGTTGATGACGGTGATGCACTTGGGGATACACTTGATGACGAGGATGCTTTTGATGATGGTGATGACAAATTTTTTTTTGATGGAGTTATGATTATTGTCCCGCTACTCCATATATATGCTCCATATGTAGTTAAATTGAATGCTCCATATATTAGGGCCTATTTTGTGTACCCCTAGAAAGGGTGTGATATGTTTTGTGTACCTATGCTTGTGATTTGCCCAGGACAAGTTAGAAAGGTGTGATATGTTTTGTGTACTCTATGCTTGTAATGCCCAGGACAAGTTTGTGCATATAAAGGGTGTGATATGTTTTGTGTACCCTATGCTTGTGATGCCCAGGACAAGTGAAATATGTGTGCAGATATGTATATATATAATGGCGATTGTGACTATTGATATATGCTTGTGATTTGCCCAAGACAAGTGTGTATATATATATATATATATATAGCCGCGTTTGTAGACCCAGCAGGATATTTTTGTATTAAAAAAAAAAAAAAAAAGAGTAGTGGCGTTTTTGGACCTATAGTGGCGTTTGTAAAACGCCAATATACAATGGGTGAGGAATCGGTTCTTGACCTATAGTGGCGGTTTCAAACGCCACTATAGGCCAACCCTATAGTGGCGTTTCTCAAAGGCCACTATAGGTCCATCCTGTAGTGGCGTTTACAAACGCTGCTATACCCCTATTAAAAGAAATTTTGATTTACCTATAGTGGCGTTTACAAACGCTGCTATAGGTAAATTGATTTTTTTGTCATTTAGCTATAGTGGCGTTTGAGAAACGCCACTATAGATCAACACCCTATAGTGGCGTTTCTGAAACGCTACTATAGCACTTTTAAAAAAAAAAAACAATTTCAGGCTATAGTGGCGTTTTAAGGTAGACCTATATTGGCGTTTGTAAACGCCACTATAGGGTATACCTATAGTGGCGTTCTTGTGAAACGCCACTATAGGTCTATAATAGCGGTACAATAGTGGCGTTTACAAACGCCACTATAGCAAACACCACTATAGCTCAAATGGGCCTATAGTGGCGTTTTTTGGACCTGTAGTGGCGTTTCAAAAACGCCACTATAGGCCTAGTTTTTTGTAGTGAACATGGAAGAAAGGAAGAGCAAAGAGAAACACAGTGGTGGAGAAATACAAACTTCATATTCTGTATATCATAAAATGGACGCATAATACCTTTAGCAACAAAAAATATGTTTTACACTGTTAATAAATTTTTAAACAAAGAGCAACAGTGAATTTAATTCAAACATGAGCTGGAAATCTTTTTAAAAAGTTTTAAATAAGAAAAACTCAAACATGCATAGTCAATTTAATTCTGTCAAGAACAAATCCCAACTATTTATCTAAAACAACAACAGAAAAAAAAAAATTCCTTTAAAATAAAATATTAGGGAAGCAACTGGTGTTAGATATTTGGTAAAGGTTAGGGGAGAAAATGGGTATTTATCCCTAATTTACTAATTATGTAGCAAAATGCCATGTTTTGAATCTTTTTAGCAAAATGCTTCTATTTTTTTAACTCGATTTTAACAAAATCGAGTTACGAGTGGATATCAACATTAGCAATGTCGAGTTCTATACATATTTTCTCACTTAGATTTTTTTGAAAATTTAAGCAAAATTTCCACTTAAAAATATATACATAACTTAATTTTGTTAAAATCGAGTTTTACACAAAGATATTTTGCTAATAATTTCAAAATAAGGGCATTTTGCTACATAGTTTGTAAATTAAGAGCAAATGCCCTCTCCAAAGGTTAAGAGCACGGAGATTGGAGAATTTGAGATAAGGCCAAATGGGAAAGTCCTAGTGTACGACAATCTTCTGGAGTCTTTTTTTTTTGGCAAACTAGAGTGCTGCTTCATTTAAGAATTTGAGATAAGTCTTCTAGAGTATTCAAGACCTTTTTTTTTTTTTAATTGATAGTTTTATTAGGAAAAGTGTCAAAAAGAACAAAAACTTGAAGCTTTTTCACAATATTACATTTGTGAAACACCAATCTTGTGTAAGTATAGTATTCCTTTTTTCAGATCCAGGAAAAGATAAAGTGTAAAAATATCTAATGAAAACACAAACAATCTCTCAAGCATTATGTCATGTTTAATTTCAGTGATTCTCCTAGTTGAAAATAACTATGAAATAGCCCTTCATGATGCGCAAATGGTATTAGTAAGTAGTAATTTAATGAAAAAAAAGTGAGTATTTTAGCAAAAAAATAATAGATCACATGTGAATCACACATATTTGGTTTTTGCTTTCAATGAAAAAATAAATAAAGAAGAGAATAAGAACTAAGAAGTCAGATTGTGAGGTGTTTATCACTTGCTTTTTGTGATGCTTGTATTATTTCATTTATTTGATTATGGGAAATCTTAGGACATGGTGTTTATCACTAGCTTTCTGTGATGTGTGTATTATTTGATTATGGGAAGGCTAAGGACAAACGACCATCGTTTCCCTTGGCAGATCCTTCTTTTAAATCAGCAAAATTTGTAACTTGGTGAGCCATACCATGGGAGCAGATCGATGAAGCAGATTATTGAAATCATAATTATTGGACACAACACTTGAAGATAAGTTTTCCTTTCCTTTTCTTTTCTTTTCTTTTTTTTTTTTCTTGAGGAGGAAGGAATATGAGTACCTTTTTTTTTTGGGGAGAGAGAGTAATATGAGCACCTTCAGTAACACAAAAATCTAATTTTAATTGCAAATTTGTAGAAAGTATGTTTGACATTTAATTAAGGCCTTATACTGGGCTACTAGCACAATGATGTCTTTAAATTTTTATATAATTTATGGAAAAAACATGCAAAAAATACAATACAACCCGTAAATGTGAAAATGAGATTATTTACATCCAAACAAACATATATGGTCATGTGTGAATACTTGAAAATTTTGGAAAATCTATTGAAAGTAAAAGCTAGCAAGTTTACGCTTGCATTTCAAAAATGGAAGGGAAAATTTTCAAAATGACAATTTGCTCTTTGATTTTCCAGATTTCTAAACTCTTTTTAACCTTAAAAAAGATTTAAGTGTAAATTATATATTTGTTCTCTAACTATGATAAATTTTTTTTTTTTTTGATTGGAACTATGATAATTTAGTCATTAACATTTTAAATGTGTCAATTTAGTTCTTACATTTTGGTTTTATGTCAAAATAATAATAAATGAAAAATAAAATGTTGATATGATTAATGGTGAAAATAAAATATTTGTATAGAGTCAAATAAGACTGATACCTGGATTGCCATGTCAAAATTAACTCAATAAAAAAATAAAAAAAAATAAAAAAACCAACTTAGTGACAAGCTCGTAGTAGCTTTAGCTCTCACGGTAGCGATGCCAGATGGTCAAGCACGAGCGACACCCAATGGTGAAGACCGGCGGCAACCGATTGGGTGGTGACGCCAATTTCGTTATATACTCTTTCTGTCTCTCTGTTCAAATGGGTTTTTATTGGAAATACTATCACAAACAAGTACTTAAAGAAAAATTAGAAGATAATAAGAGATTAGTGTGAAACTGTGAGTTGATGATGTAGCACATGGACGTCATCGAGTAGAGTTGGCCCTCAAAAGAAAGAGAAGAGATTATTATGAAGTGTGAACTGATGATGTTCGGCTTGGACTTCACTGAGCAGAGTGAATGTTGTGCTCATACTAACATAGGGTGCTTCTGCTTTCATTGATGTTGTCATTTTGTTATTTGCTATTTCTGATTTTGAGTTATTTTTTATTTTTTTATGTTTTTTAATTAGGTAAGGCTGATATGGCAGTCCAGGTGGTACACTTACGTGGCATTAAACAAATGTTTTATGAGATTTTGAAACCGTATTTAAGGTTGGAGACTTAATATGTATTTAGCTTCATTAGATTTAAAATCAAATTTTTTTTTTTTGCACAAAAATCAATTTATTTGAAAGCCTTAATTTTACATTCATAGATTTTAAAATTCCTTGTTTGGTTGTATTTTATACCTTGGAGGATTTGAAATTATAAAATTTAAAAACTATTGAAGTATGGCTAAGAATTTCTAAAATTCTATCGGGTTAGATCTTATTTTAAAATTAAGAATAACAAAGTTTAAAATCCTTAGCCAAATTCAAGTCCTTGACTCTTTGTAGGTTCTAGTTAGCTCAATTGGTAAAGTCGTTGATGATTGTATAAGATATTTGGAATTCAATTCCATCTACACAAAAAACTGATTGATGTCTTGGTTTGATAATAAAGAGCTATAATTTATAATTGATTTAATTACGACACTTGGCCGGCTAAAAATTGTTAAAAAAAAACTGTGTTTTATTTAATATTCCGATAACTTATAAATTATAAAGTAAACAATATACAATGACATAGTATTCTTTTACATCTAAATAAATAAATAAATAAATAGAAACATAAAATATAAAATGAATTCTTCAAAGCATTTTAAATACAATGATAATGATACGAATTTTTTTCTTCTTCTTGAGTTTTTTGTTGTTTGGATATATGGTTTATGTTAATTGTGGCCCCTCCCAAATAAAACTTCTTGGCTCCACCACTGTTCTCAATTGGATTACAAATAAACTGATAATGATATAAAAAGCTAAATTATAGTTTGAATTCAAAGAGGGAAAAAAAAAATCTGTAAAACTAACTGCTAACTCTTCCTAGACAATAGGAAGCCCTTATTTGATAAGCTTATTGATAAACTTGAGAATTAAATCAAAGCTTCATCACATATTTAACCTAATCTTATCCAAGTCGAAAACTTCATCCAAGAGATTCGGCTCCTTCAGTCTCCATGCTTCACGACTTTAGTCTTATCTGTATGAATAATAATACGTACATAAGCATGTAAGTAACTAAATATGTATGTGTGTGTGTATATAATACATAAAGATACATGAAATAACAAGTACAACACTAGAGAGAGAAACGAGGTGGATTAATATGTAAGTAAAATCATGTACATAGTTATCTGATTTTTTTTTACCTGCTTTTGGCTTTTGGATCCCCGAAACCATTTCTTCTACATAATCTGACTGAAATGAGGCATAATTTTTTTTTTTAAAAAAAATTAAAATTAAAACTTAAATCACATGGCACTATATACAAGATGCAAAATAGAAAACGATCTATGATGGTGTTTTATATTCTGGAAGTACATATATTTAGATATGAATCATGAAAAAAGGGACTCAGAAGGATCATAGAAATACCGAGTTTGTTGCTTTAACATAAGCCTCATCCTCAAATTCTTTAGCTGATTCTTCAACTTCAGATGATGGAATTAGACGAAGGGTAAGCCTCGTCCTCCATACATTCGTTCTATACACAAAAGGCAATACGCTTATTATGTTACTGGCCATACCGACACAATTAAGCCATTAAAGAAAAGGAGTCCCTCCCATCAAAAAAAGAAAAAGAAAAAAGAAAAGGAGTCCCAAATATGCTGACAGTGTAGAACTTAAAATATATATATATATATATATATATATTGTGTCCATAACACAAATACAAGCTTAACAACAATATTTAATGCAAAAAAATGCATTTTAATTGAATCACACACAATAATCAAAATTTGATGTAGAGTTTAGTCAGGCGAAAGAAAATGAGAAACCAAGCTTAAAATGAAGAATTAAGCTTTGTTTTGTTATTTATTTATTTATAAAATCATAAGAATTCTGGAGAATAAACAATATATCTTACAGCCCGTTAACTATGTCTTCACGCTTCAAATGGGTCCTCCAATTGACGGAGTCCATGGTGGACGCTCCACTGCCTCCTCTGCTGCTGCAGCCACCACCTTTGGGGGCTTGAGTTAGAGTGAGTTTCCCTTTATTGCTATCCATCTAATTTTAATTCATAACCAAAATGTCAACGACAATTCTAGTTATCAAATCTCTCAATCTAGACAAGAATAAACAATAATTTTATGACAAAAAATTTCGGAGAGAGAGGAGCAACCTTTTTTATATAGAGAGTGGATGAGACTATAGTAAATGAGAAGATTAAAAGTAGGATTATATGGTTTTAAGAAAGAAAGAAAGAGTGACTTGAGTTTAAAATTGCCAATGTTGAAGCCTTTTATTGTTTCACATTCACGTATTCATTTATTGTTTCACATTCGCACGTTCACTCTCTTCCCCCAAACTCTTTCATATCAGTAAATAGTTCAAGGCCTGTTTGTACAATTATAATCATAAATTTATAAGGAATGGCCTTAGGAGATTTCTTAATGAAAAATTTTAAGAAAGTTTTGATCTGATTTTTATGATAAATAAAAAAATTTATATTATAAAAAAATATTTACTTTTTTTATTTTTGAATAATTTTTTTTAAATGTTCCTAAACCAATGCCCTTGGGGCATTGATTAACATTTTCTATTAATAAGATATAATTTTATTATGAAATAATAATTAAGTGAATGTTTAATACATAATTATGTATTGCCAAAAAAAAAAAACATAAATATGTATTAACAATTCCCATATTAATTACAAGCATGTATTATGGTATTTATGGTATTTATTACATAATATATGTATCTCCAATTATCATATTTAAATTCAATTCTCATCTAATTTTTAATTTTGTGTGTCTAGTGAATTATTAGGTGCAAAAATCAAAGAATTTAAATTCAATTAGATTCTAAATTGAATATTAATTAGAGTTTAATTTTGCGTTATGTGTCCCATCTAATTTTTTTAATTTTTACGACAAGTGAATTATTAAGTGCAAAAACCTAAGTGTAGATCCAATTAGATTCTAAATTATATATATTAATAGATAAAGTTGAGAGAAAATTCAATTAGATTTTAAACTGTATTCTAATTGTTGTCTATTTTTGTGCCATGTGTCTTATAATCTATATATATATTTTTAATTTATAGGTGAGCTAATGTTATGCAAAAGTCGAAAAATCTAATATAAATAAACCATAAAAAACCAATAAAAAAGAGTAAACATGTGTATGTAAAATAAAAAAATAAATAAAGAAGAAAGAAAGAGTAAAATTCATGTATATATATCTATGACTCAAACAAGGTATAATTTGAATCCATATATGTGCAATTATGTTTTTTTTTTAATTATACCGTGCATATGCAAGGATTATACACAAATCTCTCTCTCTCTCTCTCTCTCTCTCTCTCTCTCTCTCTCTATATATATATATATATTAATAGGTAAAGCTGATTTTAATTAAATTCTAAATCATATATATATATATATATATAATATGATGTTTTAGAGATATATGACATAAAAAATGTGTAACGTATAATTGTAATCATTTTTAAATATACCCGTACATATGCATGAGATTATACACTAATCTAATACTATATATAAATGCATAAGTCTTTTCCTACAATTAAGGAGGTGTTCCTATGGAGGAAAAATGGTCAATTAAAATTCTGTCACTTATAAGTTAAAAAGCTATAAATTATATTGTTTCACCCTCTTGACACCATTTGATCTTAACACCGTTTTTCTCAGTACATATATATATATATATATATCTGGTAAAAATACTATTACACTTGCGATACAGAGATAGAGAAGGAGGAAAAAAAAAAACCTTGCAATACAGAGATGAGAAGGCGACAAAGTTCATACGACCGACCATCACCATCATTTTCCCGCCATCATCAGACTCCCAGAAACCTTTATTGGTAATTTTTTTTAAAAAAATATTGCTTTAAACATTTGAGTTGTCTTAGGTTTGGGTATTTAATTGAATTGATTTTGATTCAAGATCTGTCTTCTTTTTACTTTTTTTTTCCCTCTAAACTACACTCTAAAATACCATTTAGAGGACAGAAAAACAGACATCTCCTTCCATTAGAGAGCGAGAGGGAGATTGAAGAAGTTTGATTTTTTTTTTTTTTAATTTGATTTTAATTCTCAATTTGTCATATACTTACTGCGTTTCTTCATGTCTTATTCTTATTTCCTTTTATGAATGTTTTGATTTCATGTTGGGTTAAAATTATAGGAAAAAATATTTGTGTTAAAGTTCTTAAAATTTTCTATTGCATATGACTAATTGTTAACAATGTTCTATTCAATTTTTATCTATTTTAGATTAGTTCTATGAGATTTTGTTTGATGTTTCTGAAATGATTTCAAATTGCAGAGTGAATATTTGTGGTGTAAATTCGAAATTATTTTCTAAGATGTTTAAATTCTCGGTGTGATTCTGTTTTTGAAAAATAATTTCCTCAAACTAATTTTCAAACAGAATAATAACTGAAAACATCATCTTTTAAAATAGTCTTTCTCACAATCAAAAATCTGGGTATCAATATACATATTAATAGTCATTTGCTCTGTTAAATCTCATTACTTTATGCTTTCACAATTTTTGAACTATTTAACTGTGCTTTCTTTAAAGAAAAAAAAATAATAAAAAATACTGCATTTACGTCTTTTATAAGAGAAATCCAAAGATGAGCATGTGAATGAGAAAAAAAAAATTGTTATAAGTTTTATTCCTTGAAACTTTTTTTTATAATTGATTCCTGCCTTTGTAATTATTGTTTTGCAAAAACACTTCTACGCTTCTTTTGTAATAAAGGCATTCTCTTTGTTGGTGTAAAGTAAAGCCTTTTTGGCCTTTTGACACTTTTAGTAAATTGTAGCTAATCTAGGTGAAATATATTAAGTGGTTATAATATTATTTACTTGAATGGTTTCAGATAAATGCCTTCACATATTTATATGTCTAATATTCAATTGCAGAAGAAAATCATATAATAGCATTATTGCAGTAGAATATGCTATTACTTTACAATTTGATTCAAAATTTAGTAATGAAAAGTGAAAAAAATCATTAATATAGATATTGATGAAAGATCGTTAAAAAAACTTGTAATGGAACCTTCTTATAGAGATCAGAGATTCAAAAGCAAGGGCAGGTCCTTTGGATATGATTCTCACTAAGGTTCACCATACCCCTCTCTGCATTTTTATTCATTTTCCCCCTGATTTTGATTTTTTTTTTTTTTTTTTTTTTTTTTTGTTAGCACAATTCCCCACAAGATGAATTATATATGCACCCCATTTGTTTGGCAATGTAAGAATGAGTCTGGAGTTGTTTATAAATTCATATCAATAACATTCTTTTCATTTCCATTTGAAACATGGACCCCATATGTTTGACAAAACTTTCACTCACTCTTGCTGGGAATAGGGGTTTCTTTTTTTCCTATTTAAAACAAATTAACATGGATGCCTTGAATTTTTACTGCAGGAGTTTCTGTTTTGGTTCAGCATGTGGAGAAAGACACCAAAGATGCTTAGAAGGCCTATAGAAACATGTGTTTGACATGCTACCTCCTGTGCTTTTCGGTGGTTTTACTTATTAAGCATCTGTAAAATTATTATTGTGAATCTTTAAAAATTTGTACATATATAATTTAGCTGATTTTTTTGGTAGATTCAATAGGATTTAAGATGATCATTTTTTTGGTAAATCCTTCCTAAACTCCCANAAAAAATATGTGGCGCTCGAGCAGGATAAGGAAGGAGGACGGTGATCGGCTGCGAACGATAGCACCGTGAGCCCCCTCAATTACAGCTCTTGTTGATTAAAATTTTAGACGTAACTTCATGCAGTGACAGCCCTTGGTGAAATTGCTGATCAACTGGGAAAGAAAGACTGGAATTTCAAAGTGGACCCATGCACTGGTAATGACCAAAGTTGGACAACAACAACACAAGTGGACACATACTACTACAACAATACTCTCAACTGCAATTGCAACATCTCTGATGATGGTGTATGCCACGTCGTTGAATTGTACGTACTACTACTTTTTTTTTTTTTTTTTTTTTTTTTTTTGTAATTAAGGTATGTATTTAGCTTAGAAATAGTTTTGCTGTGGGTATTCGTGTAGGATTTGGTTTTGATTTGTAATATATAATTGCTAAACTTCTATTTAGTCATAAGTTAATCTTTGACTTGGGAGGGGAGAATGTTCACATGGAAGCATTTCAAAATTGGATATGGAATTTGAGCATATTGGTTTGATGGGCATGTTTCATTTTCTTTGCAAGTATTGATTTTTAAGCTTTTCAGTCTGTGGGTCTTTACATTTTCAATTGGTTAAGAGATTTTTTTTTTCCCAGTTTCCTTTTTGGGGCTGCTTGAATGCTAAAAAAAATGTTAGAAAGACAGAGAGAATTACCATTTTCTTTTTGCAAGACTTGGGGGCTGTGCAAGCTTGAATTCAATATACTTTAGCTTGATTTATTTTTAAAAAATATTTTTCTTTGTTTAGCTTTTGAGAAAATTAACTACTATGAAAGAAAATATCATGTTGATCCTCTACTTTCAAGGTTCTTTTGTTTTGATAAATAAAAAGTTCACCTTAGTGATGCAAAATAACTAAACCAAGCTGTGTTCAGTATGGAATTCAATTTTCCTAGGTGCCAATCAATGAATTCTAATTTTAAACGATATTTAAATTATAGTTGTTCAACCACAATGGGCTAAAAATCAATAAAATTCTTGATTTTTCATTTGTTAATTCATTTCGATTAATCACCAGGAAGGGTATTACTTTTTTGGGATTCCAAAATTGTTCATTCTCTAATACAGATGCTTAATAAAAACAATGTTTTGGTTTATGTTTTGAGAATGGCCAAGGACCAATTTGTAGAATCTAATACTAAAAACGAGAGATTGCATCTCATCAATAGCTGTACCTATCATTCTTGCTATATATAATAGCAGAAGTCTTTCCTTGCAATTAAGGCGGTTGCGACATCGGCGTGGGTCATCAGCATGGAGATATGTGGGTCATAGGCATGGAATGGTGGTGGTTGTTTTGGGTTTCGTGGGTTTGAGTTGTGTGAAATTCATGGGTCTGGGTATGATGGGTGGGTTTTTGTTGGTTGTGGTATGGGTGGGTTCAATGTCGTTGATGATGGTTGTGACTGTTGTGGCCGTGGTGGCTGGTGGCAGTGGCAGTGGGTGTGGGTTTGAGTTTGTGATTTGATTTTGGGTTTGTAATTGGTTTTGAGATTGTGATTTGGTTTTGGGTTTGTTTTTGTTTGTGATTGGGGGTTGAGGTTGTGGGTAGTGGCGGCTGTGGCCAATTTTAATTCTTCTCTCAGATCTGATAGCAAGGTTAGTCAATGCTCTCTGACCCAATTACCTTCACTCACTCTCTTGAATTTTTTTTTTGGTTCGTTCGGTTCAATTATTATGAATTATCAACCTGTTTTATGATTTGGTGAGGTGGGTTTTCGTCATTCTTTGATTTTAATGTATGGGGTTTTGTTTATTCTTTGGAATTTGCCACTTCTTTTTTGGTATTATTCTCTGTTCAGTGTCATGAAATGTACATACCAGTTAGAGATTAATGGGGTTGATATAAATCACCAATTATTTTAATGCTTCTCTAATTGGGTTTGTGTGTGTGCCTATATATTTTATATTACATTTGTGTTTGGCATTGGTTTCTGTAATTCATCTATTCTTGTTTCCTTTGGTGCCTTCTTTGGATTACTTTAGTCAAGGAAGTCAACATTGTTGAGGTGATGAGTAATGATTTTGCTGATAGAGTTGACTTCACTTACTATAATACACATTTGTACTTGGTGTGTGTGTGTGTGTGTGTGTGTGTGTAGCCACTTAAGGATTTATTGGGTTAAGGCTGTCAACAACTTCACTTACACTTTGGAAGCATATGTCTCTCTATAACTAATTATTCTGTTGGCAGATGATAGGTGGTAGTAGCTGCAAAAACGACTGTAGTGGTCAAGGTGTTTGTAATCATGAATTATGACAATGTCAGTGCTTTCATGGATATACTGGTCAGTATCATTTTGTCTTTCCATGTTTCATATAATTGATTTGATTGTGGAGTAAGAAACAGCAAATAGAAAAGGTTGCTATTCCAATTTATTATCTTTATGGTCAGAAATTATAATTTTGGTGGACTTTTGTGATATAATTTAAAAAATACAATATTTTTTACTGGTAATTTACAGATGTATATTGTGGGTCTTGAACTCCAAACCTTGCCCTCCACCTTGCTCTTACTAGTAGAGAAGATGGCATTTGAGCTAGGGCTCATTGGCCTTTATAAAATACAATGATTAGTTAAAGAGTCCTGGTTGAAGCAACAACAAAATTTATAGATAGATTAGACTTTATACTTGTATGAATTGAATAGCTAATTCATTTGTCTCTGTAATATTTTGTAGCTTCTTAGTGATCGAATATGAGAACCTGATAATGCATAAAGACTAGGAGTTCTCTCTTTGGTTCATATTAATCTGAATGACTAAAGTGTGAAGTTTTGGCATTAGACAAATACTAGATGTTATAAATACCAGCCTTTTAGCCCTACTGTAGGTAAGGCTTTCATGCAGGTTTACAAGCCATGGTTTTTACTACCTTGCGATAGTGCGTTACGCTCTAGCAATTACTTAATTACCCAAAACACATGCTCTTGGGAGGTGGAGTACACTGGGGAATAGGCTAAAATGTATGCATCCAGTTTTTTTACTTTTCATCTCACCCTTTTATTTTTAAATAAAACCCCAAAACTAGCTTTTTTTCGAAAATAAGCTAACTTCTATCATTTTGTCTCACCTTTAGCAAATAGGCTATCAAATGAATTAGTTGGAAATTTCCCTGTCTGCAAAAATTTTATGGAGATTTGAAATGATGTTTTTATTTGTGGTACTAATAGGCAGATTCATGGATTTTTCCCCCTACTTGGCCTCATCACTATAAGTATTTGGTTATTTGTCTGTTATTTTGGTAAAGAGGATGTAAAGTACTTTGGTGATTCAGTCTTTTTCAAGAAGGGGTGTGGATTTTGTGGTTTACTAGGATAGATTTATGTGACTGTAAAAATCAGGGACTGAAAAGAACATATTGGTGGTAGGGTGAAATATCAAGTCTACCGACGAATGAGTTCATGCCTTGTTTTCCCATAACCATATTGCATTAGATTTGTCTAATAATCTAACAAGTGCTGATCCCAGATTTGTTATTATTTTCAGGTACCATGTTTGAGTGACAACTATGCATATCTTTTGCACGATGTAGATACAGGCACAGTTGGTGGTGTTTATTTATTTATTTATTTTTTATGTTATACTTTTGATTATTTATTTAATAATAAAATAAATGTATTTGATGTCTGTCTGTCAGCCTGTCAGGTCATTAAAACTGAAGGTTGGGGAGGACTTTACAGGTTTTTGGGGCTGTTGATCTCATCTTTGAGGTGCCACTCTCTCTCTCTAATTTCTTAAGCAATTTTTAAAGCTTTCTGTTAATTCTTGAGTTTTTTCCCCCTGAGAAAAGCTGGGGGACTCTTATATCTTCAAACCAAAGGTGGCCAACGTGTTTTTCTTAGGCAATGATGAGAGCTGCAAAATGGCGGTGATTTCGAGCTTCTCAGACAGATTTTTTTTTTTTTTTTGGGCTCAGGAGATCAAGAGTGCTTTTAAGAAAAAATAAATCCTGTTTCTAAAAAGATATATATGAGCAAAGAGTGTCAAGAGCTCTATGATGTTGGTGGTTACAGGTGGTGGAGATTTTTATTGGAAGTTATTGACCATGGAACCAGGGACCAGCAATCAGATACTTGTACTCTGCTATTGCTATTGCTACGCCTTCTAATTTCTATTTTACTATTTTCTTTTCTAATATTTTGCAACATTCTTTTCTTTTTTCTTTTTTTTTTTCTTTCTTTTTGGGAGTTTTAATTAGCATATGCAATTGTTATGAAAGGTGGCTGAGTTGAACACCCACTTTGAGAAGTGCCAGATGCTGTTGAATTCAATTGTGTCTTCAATTCCCACCAAGGCTATGGTAATTGCCAACTTTTTTTTTTTTTTTTTTTTTTTTTTTAAATCAAAGTTATTTATTTATTTTATCCCCTTGGTTTTTATATGAATTTATGTGATTTACGAATTATTGGTGGTGTTTGATTATATGGTGTTAGTTTTTCCATGTTATGTGCATTGTAAAGTATACGAATCCATTATTTGGAATCAATTGTGGTGAGAATGGTTCAACGAACCATGTTGAGTTGTTCATTTACAATGTGTTTCTCAAGTCTAAACCATGTATATAACCTATAATGTAATGTGGGCTTATTCAGTTTTCATACTACATTGGAGGATGACATTGTACCGTTATTACTATTATTTTTTTATTGGCATAATCAAAGATTTTTATGGGGTTCATTTTACCTTGTGTTTTAGTTTGTTTTTTAAGAAAAACATTTTAATTTCATAAATGACCTTCCAGCTGATCAGAAATCAAGGAAGTAATTTTATAATGGCTGTTGCAACCTGTTATCTAATACACTCCTTTTTTTTTTCTTTTTTTTTTTTTAAATTTTATTCTTATTCATATTATTATTATTATTATTAAAAAAAACACCAATTGTGAAGTATCTAGTTTCTATAGCTTCTTAGTTTGAGAGGTTTAGTTGGTTGGGGTGATGTGAAGAATTTAAGAATATAATGACGGTAACCTACCAGAGCAGCAGAGCGTGATATAATTTGTCCTATAATCTTGTGCACACTTGTGTAAATTGCACATATACCCATAATGCATGTCTATGTAACAACATAGGATACATGGCATCACTATTCAACATAAAATGGTGGGCACTAATCATTTACAATATTATAGAAGGTAGAAAGGATGACATGATATATGGATGTGGAGGGGAAAAGTATTTTTTTAAGTATAACAATGATAAGTTTTGGCTTCTATCTATATTGAAAACCAGTGTTTGCATGTATATATTTATAGTTATCTTTGCATAATTTCTTGTCAGTTGATGTTTTATTTTCTTAGGAATTTAAATTCAGAATGATGACAATAATGTTTGTGACTCATTGTTTATAATATGAGTTATGTTTGCAAAGGAAGATGATACTGAGGAGCAAAAAATGGCAATGAAAGTATTGTGATTGGGCAGCTATAGGTCTCATCTTATAAGTTCAAAGCGGGTACATAGCTGCGTTTTTTAAAAATCGCCGCTATAAGTCTCAGCCAATAGGGGAAAAAACACGGCTATAGACCCAGGGCTATTGTCGCGCAGTAAAAGCCGCGTTTGTAAACGTGGCTATAGCGCTATAGGCTAAAGGCCACGTTTTTGTAGTAACAGAAGTTAAGGATAATATATATATATATATATATATTTACAAATACAATTAGGAATAAAGTAAAAAGATAGGGGAACATATCAAATTAATTTTTAATAATTTTACTCCAAAATATAGTCAAATTAAAAATACATTGAGACACGAAATTACTTATTTTGAGGGGGGGAATTACTATTAGACAGTATAATTTTATTTTTTAAAGGTCTTAAGCACTCGGTGAATACATACGTCCATTGAGGCTAGTCCTAAAATAACATTGGCATTGGCTATTGTAGCAAGATAGTGCATCGCATTGTATATCGTTCTCTTTCGGGAACCATTCAACTATGACTATTGTGGGTTCTAGTTAACTTAACTAGTAAAGTTCTTTGTCATTGAATAAAAGATTTGGTGATCGATTCCCTGTCTAGACCAAAAACAAATTGATGTTTTGCTCTAATGATAAAGACTAAAGAGAATTATCAAAATCAGATGTCATGGTTAAAAGGAAAATCCATCCTTAAAATAAAAAATAAAAATTAAAAAATTAAAAATAAATTTAAAAAAAAAAAAAAAAAAACTATGACGACTATGCACTGAACCAGGCAAGGCCAACTACTCAAGCAACAAGCCATTTCCTTCGCTTCCAATCCAATCACATTTGTTCTTGAAACATGTTTTTGATAGACTGTGGGGCATGGACAATTCATGCAAACCAAAACATTAATTCCAATGGCGGCTAGGAATTTTTCTAGGGTGTTCCTTAAGAAGTATAAATTACATAATCTAATAAAAACAAAAATTTATATATGACAACAACAACAACAACAAAACATGCAAGTACATAAAGTTTTCAATATAAGTTTGTGGAGTTTAGTTATGGTTGTTGTTAGTGTCACTGGACAGGGATGGATGCAATGGCTGGGGAGAGTAAGTGAGTTTCTTATTTCCTTTTAGCCTTTAGGTTTGTTTTAGTTTAAATTGTTTAATGACTTGTGAATCTGCAAGGCATTGAGGCAGTGAAGATTTTTTTTTTTCAATATTTGTTAAATTAAAAACGTAATCGTGTTGGTGTTGGAGTAGTGATAGTCTTAGTCTGAGAGGAGATTGATCTTGTATTGGCTTTTCTATTCACATTTGGTTTGAGTTTTGTTAGTGGTTTTATTATAATTTTTTTTCCAGATTTTTGTTCAAGGTTTTTTTTTTTGGGGGGGTGGGGGGGTGATTTCCATGGTTTTATAAACCAGTATGGTGAAAGAACTAGAAAAGGGATTGGTTACTGGTTTTTTGGTCGAACTGAGATCCGATCGATGGTCGAACCGGTGACGTAATAAATAATATAATTAATAAAATTTTAAATTATATAAATAAAAATATAATAAGTTTACTACTAATAATATGATAGCAAAATGTAAAAACATAATATTTAGTGACACTTTTCGTGTAAATTTAATCAAATTTGCTTAGAATGGATAATCACATGTTTAATTATAATCATAAAAATAAAAAGTTTATTATATATATATAATGAATTAATTGATGTTATATAAAAATTAAGTAACTTTTTAGTTTATTCACTTAATTAACTAAAACTACTATATTTTTCTAATGAAAATTATCGGAAAAAGAAAAAAGAAAAATAGTTGTACAATGAAAAAAACTAAATTTACGTGACTTTAACTAATTAGTTGTATAATATGTATTATAATGTTTTGAGGAAAAGTAGTTGTACAATGACAATGTCTTAAGTAAAGCAAAAACTAAAAGTAAAGCTGTAGTATAAGCTTAAAAGAATATAAAAGCATGTGGTTTTTTTTTTTTGAAAGACCCTAATATAATGTTAAGTTGCTCAAATTATGGACCAAAATTTAATTTTATTGGCATAAAAAAAATTCAGGGTTCCCAAAAGGTAGATAAATATAAAATTTTAAATAATTATGTATAAATTTTTTTTTTTTTTTTTTAAGGTCAGGGTGGTCGGGACCACCCTGGCCATAAGGTGGCACCGCCCTTGATTAATTCTTAAAACAAAAATAAATTACAAATCAGGTACACTCTAATAATTAGACTAGAAATCAACCAGCAAAGAGACCGCTTTTTTTTTCTTCTTTTTTTTTTTAGAATCAAGTTGAGACAATCCTCAAATCTATACCTATATATTACTAAAAGTTGAAGCGTAGCGTTTAATGCTGCTACTCTCACGTTGCGCCACATCAGCTGCCACGTCATTTTTTTTTAATAATATAATTTGTCTTACAATTTTTAAATGGTTTTTTATAATTTTTAGCCTTATAAATGCAGCCCACTACTTCCACTATCACCCTATAATAAATCTAACCCACTACTTACTTATTTACTTCCACTATCACCCTATAATAAATTTGTATAATTAATTCAGCTCACCTCTTATTTATTTAGTTCCACTGTTAGGCCCAATCCAAAGCCGTTTCAGTTTAGCTTTAAAGTTTTGTGTGAGCCTTTTCAACTTAAAGGAAGGAAAAAAAAAAAAAAAAAAAAACCAAACAAACAAATGTTGAAGCCTTTCAGGCTTTAGGATTTTTTTTTCCAATTTTTCTATAATTGTTTTTAATATTTATTTTTTAATATTACACTTCTCCAACCTTTTTCTCTCCCTTATCATTTCATCTCTCCACTACTTCTTCAATCTTTCTCCCTCCCTTACCTTTTCATCTCCCCATTACCCTCTACATTAATATCATTCTTCCTATTTCCCTTCATCTTCCTTTATTTTTTTCTCTTCTTATTTACACCCTTTTACTATTAATTTGTCACTATCTTTTCTATTTTATATGTAGTTTTCCCTCACAAAAAAAAGGTTCCCTCTCTCTCTCTCTCTCTCTCTCTCTCTCTCTCTCTCTCCTCTCTCTCTAAATTTTTGGTGGATTCTTTTATTTTTCTTGCATCTCTACTTTAGGTTGATAATTTTTTATATTCTTTAAAACTCTATTTTGGTTAGTGCGATTTAGTTTTTTTTTTTTTTTTTTTTTTTTTTTTTAAAATTATTGTTGTTGTTGTTGTTTTTTTTTTTTTTTAATTATTAAATGTTATCCTATTGCGTTCTAAAAAAAAAAATTAAATATAGCATATAAAAATATAATATTATTATATTACATAGCATGATTTGGATAATTTGCTATTTATTCTGTTACATAGCATGATTTTTTATAGTACTCAATTTAGATGTTAAACTATGAGACTTTACTAATTTTTGTTTATTTTCTAATCCTTTGTGATGGGCAAAGTACTCTATAATGTCATTTATTTAAAGAAAAGCAAAGGTTAACCAAATGAATATAATCAGATAGGTGATATATTTTAACTTTTACAATTTTATTTTAATTATTATTATTTTATAACAATGCATGTGTAGAAATTTAATTCTTAGATTTTGCTAATAATTGTTTATTGATAATATGTTTTGGGTGGCCGAAATTATAGTTTCTACAAAGAAAATAACCTTAATAGATTATCAAAAACAAAATTCTATCCTAATATTGGTTCAATTAATCATTGTTAAGTTTTATTAATTTTTTTAAGTTTAAGATTTTTTGGGTGTTTTGGATTGTTTCTATAATAAATAAAAATATAATTACAAAATACATTACTCATTATTAGATTAGTTTAAATTGTAAAAAAAAAAAAAATTAATAAAACCGCCATAAAAATAATTATCACACGCAATACGTGAGTTCGCGGCTAGTGACAATGAAAGTTGAGACAATCTTCAAATGGCAACAAAAGCATCGTTCAAAAAAATTGAAAACAAACAAACAAACAATAATGGAGATGTTATAACGAAATAAAGCGCTACATGGACAGAAAGAAATGGTGACAGAATGTGGATTTTACCTATATAACATGCTTCCTCATATATTGATATAAGATGCCAAATTCTTCATGTGAAATTGAATTCTAATCGGATCAACGATTTACCAGAAAATTAAAGGAAATGAGATATGTTAATCTCCATTATTTTTTCGTACATCGTTCTTGGAATCTTACAAGTTACATCCATATTTTAATGGACTTTAAACACTAATCGGATAAATGATTTACCGAAAAGCTAAAAGAAAATTTGTACTATTCTTTTATAGAGTTTTGGTACATCACTAACCGACCAGTGTTTATCTCCAATTCTGTCAAAGCAAAGGTTTTTTGTGCAATCTTTGAAATAGGCGCATTTGTATATATGGAGGGCCAAATGATGTATCTTTGGATGTTTACCATTTCATGCATATCTGAAATCCAATTGTAATCTACAAATATAAGGTAACAACATTAAAACTATTTATGTCTAGAATCCTAATATGGTCACTTCACATTCACGTTAAAAACACCCCACTTGCCATATGTTAATGCCTCAATTGCTTGAGCATGTAATATCATTTGTGTCATTTTATGGCACACTCTTTTTTATATATACAATACTTACGCAATCTTAACCGTTCATTTATTATTATAAAATATATTTCAAATAAGATAATATCTATATTTACAATTAAGATGAGATAGGTCCAATACATGCAAAAAAAAGAAAAAAAAGAAAAAAAAAAAAAGAAGTACGTACCATTTCTTAAAGATTTATCACACTTTTTGTTTTTGCCAAAACAAATAAGATAGTTTGCCATTTGGATTCTAATAATGTCTCTTCTCCCATTTTGAAATTTTTGCTCGACTATGTCTCCATTTTATGATAATTGCTCTAACTATTATTTAATTTAATTTATACCTATACCTGTGGATAATCAAGACAGGAGGCCTACGCCTAAGACCCCTTATATATGTCCCCAAAAGTTTATTAAAAGGATCCCAATGCACTTATTGGTCCATTTTGCAAGTACCAATTTTTAAATTTGGTGCTGTTTTGCAAAATGTAAATTTTGGCCTATTCCAGCCCACGTAGGTATCATTGAAACAGCTGTTTTGGCAACAACAAAAAAAAGCGTGTAACGGTGTAAGGTTAATGCAGATGCAAAGTATGCATTAAATTGAACAAGAATATTGCTGTACTCCGAGGTTGGTCATATATTACTTGTGCAGACTGCAGAGCATGGTATAAATTTGTATTGTAGTAACAAAGTCTCATTAATTCAGCAGCAAGACAACTAGAGCAAAATTTTACGGAACAATATCGTGGTTGGAAATCCATAAATTACAGCATAAATTACAGCGTCATCAATATTCTTAATCAAACATGTAAGTAAATAAGTAAATGCGAAATGTTCAAGAGGAACAAATGTGATGAATATGGAATTTTGACATTGTAATGATGAAAACATGATAGGAGGTAAGTGTAACTTGCTCGTATATATTAACAGCCAAAACTTAGAGAAAATCAAAATCTAATTAGATTTTAATTGGATACTCAGTTTTGCGCCACGTGTCCTATTAAAATTTTACTTTTGTGTTAAGTGAATTATTGGGTATAAAAATCGAAAAGTCCAAATCCAATTAGATTCTAAATTAGATTTCAAATTGGATTTCAATTGAAGTCCGATTTTCAGCCATGTGTCCATCTAAGTTTTTAATTTTTGTGGTAAGTGAATTATTGGATATAAAAACTGAAAAGTTTAAAACCAATTAAATTCTAAATCATAAATATTTTAGAAATGTATGGTTTTAAAAAAGTGTAAACTAATAACAAGTATAATTGGAACATCTTCTAAAAAAACACATAATTTGGACCGTATAATTGTGATTATTTTTAATGTATTCATGCATATGCATGAGACTACACACTAGTATGTAATATGATAGTCGTGTAAAATTACAACCAAAAATTGGAAGATGATATGTGTTCTCTGTCATGTGTATGCACATTACTCACTTAAAATGATTGTATACAATTACTTAAATGTGTTTTAAGTCATGTGCATTCCACATAACAGAGACATGTGTCATCTTCTCATTATTGAGGATATAATTAAATTTATAACTAAACTTTGTTCAAACATTTATATAAATGGTAGAAACACAATTCTTTTTCAATCATATTCTGATTTGGATTTCAACTACTTGATTCAATGGAATAACTCATCAATTCTAATGTTACTTGGTTGTGGTCATATGATAATAGCTGCAAGGACTACGCATACCATTCTCATTGAATTTTTAATTTGGTATTTAATTCCATGTAACTGAGCAAAAGTCTTGTAACTTAATTGACTCATTTTCATGCACAAGGTACTTAGAGTTCTAGGTGAGAAAAGGTTTGAATTGTGGAATTATCAACTTCTATCATACAATATCTTCCCTTAAATGATCTTCAATTTATTTTAAGGAATTTATTGGCTTGTTCAAAAAATTCAAACAATCCAAGGCCCCAACAATTTGTGATTGAAGATTCTGAATGTCTCTATGCATATCCAATAGTTTGTCCTACACACTTTGAAACTTCTCATCAAGTTTCTTCCCATTTGTAGTTGTAAAACAATCCACTCTGCACCAATTAATCAAAGTAGGTATCTAATAACATGATGAGAATAAAAGAAGCAAAACATCCCTTGTGCATATAACTCAAAAGGATTTTTTTTAAAGAAATGAAATAGGAATTTTTAAGATTATAATATATATATATATATATATATATATAAATCTTCAACATAATCCCAAAATCAATCTTTTGATTTACCAATTTTTCAATTTCCTTGTACATAAAAAAGATTAAGAGAAAGAAATGAAGCAATTAACTTGGAAGAAAGGAAGAGCAAAGACAAGCACAGTGGAGGAGAAATGCCAACTGCATACTATTTATATCATAAAATGGACATATAAATATATAATACCTTTAACAAAAATATGTTAGGCGTTGTTAATAAAATTTTAACCAAAAATGCATATGATATCTTTGTAACACAATTGAAAATTCAATTTTCAACACTTGTTATACATTTTGTAAAATATTATATTATATACTTTTAAACCTGGTCAACACACGAGGAACAATTCAAAAAGGATAAAGTTAGATACATGGGAGGCCCAACTTTAATACAAATATACACACACTACAAGAAAAAAAAGTTTATTGCAACGAAATATTTTGTTGCAATAAACTCAAAATTGTTGTAATAAAACCTATTGCAATGAAACAATTTCATTACACACTGTTGCAATAAACTCAGTGGCAATATATTGTCACAACAAAAATTTCGTTGCAATAATATTTTGTTTCAATAAAATATTTTTATTTTTATTAAAAATATTTTTTGCAACAAAAAATATTGTTATTATAAATTTTTGCAACAATTTTTTTTTGATCATTCTAAAGTTTAATTTGAAAGAAATGAAGCAATTAACTTGGAAGAAAGGAAGAGCAAAGACAAGCACTGTGGTGGAGAAATACCAATTGCATACTATTTATAACATAAAATGGACATATAAATATATAATACCTTAAACAAAAATATGTTAGGCGTTGTTAATAAAATTTTAACCAAAAATGCCTATGATATCTTTGTAACACAATTGAAAATTCAATTTTCAACACTTGATACATTTTGCATAATATTACATTACAAACTTTTTAAACCTGGTCAACACACAAAACACAATTCAAAAAGGATAAAGTTGGATACACGGGAGGCCCAAACTTTAATACAAATATACACACACTTCAAGAAAAAAAAAAGTTTATTGCAACGAATTATTTTGTTGCAATAAACTCAAAATTGTTTTAATAAAAACCTATTGCAATGAAACAATTTCATTACGCACTGTTGCAATAAACTCAGTAGCAATATACTGTCACAACAAAAATTTCGTTGCAATAGTATTCTGTTGCAATAGAATATTTTATTATTATTAAAAATAATTTTTGCAACAAAAAATACTGTTGTTATAAATTTTTGCAACAAATTTTTTCGATCCTTTAGAAGTTGTAGGAAGGGAAGATATTGTCTCAGAAATAGTAGAGTTGTTGCTTAATGCAGCCAATCAAAAACTTTCTATCATTCCTATAGTAGGAATGGTAGGTTTGGGGAAAATGACTCTATCATTCCTTACCCCTTCTTAAAGTTTATGCCCTATTAAGTATTAACTTGCTTGTCAACCCCTTCAATTGATAGATGAGCCTCTTCTCTAACATCCATAGTTACTTTTTTTTTTTTCAAATTTTAGTTTCATGACCTCTATATCTTGCAAGGTGTGCTTTAATCCTTGTGGCACTCATAGCAAAATTACATCCACAAAACTTATATTTGAAACAACCATTCAAATTTTCAACAAACTCCCAAAATCAATCTTTCGATCTACCCATTTTCAATTTTCTTGTACACAAAAAAGATTAAGAGAAAGAGATGAAGCGATTAATTTGGAAGAAAGGAAGAGCAACGAGAAGCACGGTGATGGAGAAGTACCAATTGCATACTATTTATATCATAAAATGGACATATAAATATAAAATAACTTTAACCACAAAATATGTTATGCATTGTTAATTATTTTTTAACAAAAATGCATGTGATATCTTAGTAATACAATTGCAATTTCAATTTTCAACTCTTGTGATATGTTTTGCCAAATATTGCATTATATACATTCTAAACATGGCCAACACACGAGGGACAATTCAAAAATGATAAAGTTATATACATGAGAGGGCCAAACTTTAATACAAATATACACACACTACAAGAAAAAAGGTCTATTGCAACAAAATATTTTATTGCAATAAACTCAAAATTTTTGTAATAAACAACTATTGTAATGAAACAAGTTCATTACACACTATTGCAACAAAGTCTGTGGCAATAAATTATTATAACAAAAATTTCATTGCAATAGTATTTTGTTGCAATAAAATATTTTTATTATTATTAAAAATAATTTTTGCAACAAAAATATCATTGCTATAATTTATTGCAACAATTTTTTTGTTGTGATATATCTAGTGGGAAGTTTGAACATATTGCAATAACTTATAGCAACAATTTTTTTTTTTTTTTTTTGGTAATATATTTTGTGGGAAGTCAAAACATATTGCAATAACTTATAGCAACAAATTTTTTGTTGTAATATATTTTGTGGGAAGTTTGAACATATTGCAATAACTTATAGCAACAATACTTTTCGTTGCTATAAGTTACAAATATATGCTTAAATGTATACATATGTATTTACTTAAATGTTAGTGAATAATATAATGTTTTTTGAGAAAGGAATTAGCCAACACCATATGAAGATTATTAATTTAATTTCTCTTTTAAACTTAGTAATTTTATGTTCTTTAAAGGATAAATGAATTTTTATGATCTTGAATTTTAATCAATGTTATGAATACCGTTTTGGAGCCCGTTTTGGTTTGTCAATTGGAACAGAATATTTTGGTACCGGTCTATTTTGGTATGCCATTTCAGGTTATAGCTATTTTTTATATATTGTAGGTTATTCATCAAAACCCATATAAATTTTTAAGAATTTTATAATTATAAGTTCATATTTCAACTAATATGTCAAGCTTATTAAGCCCAAATTCCAAATATCACTCAGTAATAATAATAATAATAATAATAATAATAATAATAATAATAATAATAATAATAAATTAATAATTATTTTTTTATAACAAGAGTAACGATAAAATTAAAATTAAAAGAGGAAAAAAAAATTAAAAATGATGAGACATAAGTTAGCCACGTGGAGTGGGATGGCTTAGAAGTCAACACAAGTGGCTAAAGGCTGAAACTTTCAACTTCCCCAATACGTGACTCACGTCACAAAACTAAAAGAAATTAAAGTATTAGCTATTAAACAATAGTAAATCAATACAAGGCAGTGAAGGGCCTAAAGGCAGACTACACGCAAAGGTGGAACAGTGGAAGAAGGTTAAGGCTGAAGCATTCTATTTTTATTGCTAGTCTTGTGGGGCTTACAAAAACGTAACAAAGAAAAAAATTCAAATTTTAAAACACAAGTGACAAGAGAGAAGAGTATCATGTGGGCTGGCAAAACAAACAAAAAATTTAAAATAAATTATGTAGCATTTAAGGAAGAGTAAGGAGGCTGACAAACAGTCAAATGCATCACCATTTACCTGTACAGCACACAAATAAAAAACAAAAGGGAGATTGGCAGGACCAAAACCCACCAGAAGAAAAGAAAGAAGAAGATGGGTTTGAAACCCACCAGAAGAAGAAGAAAATAACAAGAAGAAAAAAAAAAAAATTAGAAGAAAAAGGGTCCGAAACCCAGAAGATGGAGGAGGAGGTAAGAAATTTTTTTTTTTTTTAAGCCAAAATCTAGTATCAGCCGAAATAGGCCAGAATTGGCCGGAATGGCCAAAACACTCCGAAATAGGCCAAAATTTGATCCAAGGTAGAATGAGGAGTATTATGGTACCGGTTTTCATGCCAGGACGAAATATTCCGACCGTTCCGGTCGGAACGGAACAGAATCAATAACAATGATTTTAATTATATATCATCTTTTCATTAAGAATTGTATAAAGCTCAATATAAAATTGTCATATATAGCAGCAAGATTGAAAGTCTTAAATTTTTTTACCATATATATAAAAGAAAATTATACATACACTTTCTCTATGATATACTTACAATTTTGTTTTTATTGACAATATTGTTATCACCCTCATTTAGACCATCCTAGAATTTTTGGAGTCCTTTGATCAAAGTCAAGATAATCATAATTATATTTTTAATCAATTATATCTTAGAATTATCTTAAGATTAATCTATGTGGATCAAATGGAAAAATCCTCTTGATTTCCAAATTGCAGTCAAACAAGGTCAAAACACGTCATTTTTTGTAAAATAATAATAATAATAATAAAAAAAGCTTAAAAATGGTGAATTTGAACAATTCTAGGCTAAACCCTAGAGTTGACCAAGTTTGATAGAAGTTTGACCGCATTTTAACTAAAAATTCAATCGTTCAATTCAGAGCAAATATAACTCTGGAGATGCAACTTGATACAGAATTCTAGACTTACAAATGCCATAACAATTTCTCCAATTCGTATGTGATCTCATATACTCTCTCAATCACTATTTTTTTGCTGAGTCTCTCTCAATCACTATGTACACTGAATTACAACTACAAAATATGCTTTTATATAACTCTTGAACCCTAGTTCACAAATTCCAAAGCTTAGAGGTTAATGTGGACCGCAAAAGAGACATTAAAAAATTGTGTCACAAACAATGGAGTGGTGTCGAGGGTCAGTAAACCTCAATTGATTAGGCTACAGTCAAGGCATAAAAAGTACCTATTTTCTTAGCAGATCTTTACTAGTTTACTTGTGTCTTCAAAGGAGATCTTCACTTCATCTTAGACACTAGAATATATAACTCAAATACATCAAAATGCTTTTTAACTCATTTGCCAATTCTTACATTATATGATCCTAACAAAATCAATTATATATAGGTGACCATTCATATCTTAAATATTGATTATTGGTGGAAACTCCATATTTTTCAATGTAAGAATCCCTCGATGCATACAAGTTTAAATACAGAACATCTTCAAGCAAGCGGTGTTATTTTCACACCACTAACTTATATAACAGGAGTCAATTACAACAGCAAACTTTTGCCCCTCCCAAGGGAAATTAAGATGAAGTTTGAGTGTCGACAGATATCAAATTTGCTTTGTTAAAGGTTAGAAACTCTTTATTTATATATATAACACTTTTTTTTTTCTTTTAAAATAAGATGCTCATAAAATTTGGTGAACTAAAAATCACTACAAAAATCGCGCTTGGGAGCTGCGTTTTTCAAAAAACGCAACTTCAGGATACTGTTTGAGCTGCATTTTACAAAAACGCAGCTTGTAGAGCTGTGTTTACTAAAAAAACGCAACTTTAGACCCATCTGGAGAATTTTTTTTTTTTTTCAAAATATATCCTAGAGCTGCGTTTAACAAACGCAGTTTAAACTGATATAGAGCTGCATTTTTTTTTTTTCTTGATAATCCTTATCCTTAGAAATTTACTCAAAATATTGTGGATTTTTGGGTTTGGAATGCTACTCCCTTTTGTGTGTTGTGGACTGTTTTGTGAGAGACGAATGGTAGAAATTTTGATGGTGTTGAGAGGCCTATTTGTGTAATTAAGTAATTTTTTTCTAGTCTTGATATGAGTGGTTGACTGTTTTATGCAGCATCCTTTGTAAAATCATGTGTTTCTCAAGTAAAATCATGTGTTTTTTAGTACTTCCTGAGTTTAATTATAAAATAAATACATTTGAATGTTAATGCATTATGATGGTACTTCAGTTTCTGCAGTTATTCATGTCTTTTTATTTATAACTTCTTGTTGTTCTGGTATGGTTCTTGTGTGCACATATTCATTTCAGGGTTGCTGAAAGACCTTCAGACAGCAGAACTTCAGCTCAGAGAGCCAATAGTCAAGTTGGTTCTCGACAAGGTAAGCTCTGGTGCCTCTTTTATTGGGTCATCTATGTATGGTGGATTTGCATATATGTGTACCCCTATAACCATAAAAAAAATAGTGTGGCTTTAGATATTAGCAAGTTATATGAATTCCATATTAATTTAATGGTCTCATTATTCATTTTTATCATAAATTTTATGTCTATTGGACTTGCAGAAGGATCAAACAGTCAAGCATCTAATAGGGACTTCCAGAACTTCACAGTGGAGAGGCTTTGTGGCCATCTGAAGTCAAAAGGTCTTTCCGCTAAAGGAAAGAAGGTAAGTTTTAATACAATTTAGTCTGAATCTAGCTTAGAATTCTCCCTTGAAATTCCATCTTGATGCAAGAATGGGTTGTTTATAGTGTTGTATCTTCATTTTTTTTTTTTTTTTCCAAATGCTTGTAATTATCCTTATAAATGAAATCCATACAGAAGCCTGGAGATTGATATTTCTACTAGCTTTCTTTACACTTTGTTTTTCAAACTAGAAGAACACCATGGCAGGGAATGATTTTATTTTATTGTTTTTAGAACCCAATTTACTGCTGCTTGGGTATTTTTGCTTCTTAGGATGCAAAATGGTGAAAAGATTAAGGATTTCATCATTCATTTCATATTTTGACAGTAAAAGTTAGCCAAATAGGTTGAATTTCTATGAAATTATGTGAAATGATATATATATTTTTTGGTGTGGATATGTAATAAATGAAGAAAAAGAACCAAGGTGGACATAGAAGGCATTAGGCCCTGTGTTGCCTCTCACCTAACCATAAAAAGAGAGATATGAGTCATACCTACAACACACACTGCCTGAATACATGGACAATTTGGCTTGGCCTAGAGGTAACTTAGAATTGAAACAAACACTACGTGGTGATTGATGAGGGACCACATTGGATATTTTTCTACATTGGGGACTGGACCCAAATCCCCAACCATTAGTATGAAACCAAAAAAATACCTCAACTCAGCTAGATAAAGAGGCTCACTAGTTTGCTAAAAAAAACAAAGATTAAAAAGAAAAAGAGCAGAAAGTGCTGCTTCAATCTTACTTTCTAGCTTGTTTATTTTAAAGACCAATTGAGATGCGCAGCTAGTCAACTACATGGGTTAATTTCTTTTTTTAATTAGCTTATTTTTACATTTGTTTTTTCTATAAATCAAAGTACCTACGGGATCCATCTTTTCACTATCAAAAATTAATTTTTCCTCCTCCACCGTATGGTCCATAATATTGTCACCAGGATAGTGGACAACCATTTGTTCTGTTCTTTGCCAAAAGGTTTGATGGCCAACAAGGTGGAGATCTAGTTATGAAGGTTGTGAGGGTTGAGAAGATCTACTCTTAGGTCAAATTAGATCCAAGCCACACAGCTTTGCCAAAAGGGAACCTGAGGAAAAGGTGATCAAAACTTTCTTCCTCTTGCTTGCAAAAGAGGACTTGTCTTATATGGTTTCAGCCAGATTTTGGTCCTGAGCAACAGCGAAAGACTTGTCTTTTAAAAAAAATGTACTCATGTATACATATTGTTTAGTTCATGCATAGAGTTACAAAATCTCTTATATTCTTAGTTAATTAGGGTATCATGCATATGAACTGTCTGACGTATGAATTTTTTTTTTTTTTTGGATAGGACTTTTCTGAGTGCTTGTAGTCAAAGCAACTGAGTTAGACTAGTTCTGGACTTCTATCAGGCCCAATGTGCCATCTGGGCTTTTTTTAATATTATAGTTTTAGTAATACAATTATTGACATTATTATTATTATTATTATTATTATTATTTTGCCCTTCTTTACTAATGTGTATGCTTGGTTTTTATATTTTTAAGTGCAAACATTTTCCTTCATTTTGGTATGACTTGCCCACCCATATTCAGTTATTTAATTGGGCTAAAAATGTGTATTAATACAACTAATAAGAAAAAAGGTATAAATACAACTAAATATGTGATGGATGTATTATGTATGTGTAGGGTCAGTTTTTGCGGCCCATGCCCAAGGAGGTATGGATTCGGAACCCACTGAGCCCAAAACAATAAATTTTGTAGAGAGTGGGCGAAAGGGCTAGGCAAATAATGAAAATAACAGTATTAAACAGCAACACCAATGGGAGAAGTTGAATTAAAGTGCTCTCGGACCAATATGAGTACCCTGTCCGAAGAGATGTTTTTCATTGATAATCTAGGGTTACAATTCCTGGAGCTACAACCATCTAATATCTCTTTTTTCCTCCCCTCTCTTTTTTTCCCGCTATCAGAGGCACCCTACCTTTATCTAGCATTGCCATCTTCCATCTCCTCCGTCCACTTGTTCGTCATCCAGGCACCCACTTGAGTGTATGTCCCATCACCCCACTTTTAGCCTTATGTGAGTGGCGGTAGCTGAGAATGCACTGTTCAGGGGTCTTATCCACATAAATGCGGCCAGGAAGGTAGGTGCTGTGCATTAAATGTGGTGGTCGAAGTATGCCTCTTTACTATTTCTCTGTTCCCGTTATCTTTATGTGTATCCGAGATTCCTCTCCCTCTTGACACCTGTTCAGGTGGGAAAGTTTTTGAGGAACATTGCATGCACGGAAACGCAGTTATGGGCAGGTCAAGAGTGTGGAATAAGGGTGTGGGATTTTGACCGTGCTTATGATCCTGGATATGGGCTTGGTGGGTCTGGTGGGAGGGTTAGAAGGGGTGATGAGGATGCTGCACCGTTTCATGAGTCGGCATTCTAAATGAGCTCCAGCACCGTCATACCCTCCAAGTCGGCGTTCAACAAAACCTCACGGATCCGCCGAGTCAGGTCCATCTGACCGAAGTCTTCCAGTTCCACAAACATCGACGACGACTCCATTTCGAGATCAGATCAGATCAGATTTGTCATTCGTGGGTTTGGGTTTCGTTTGGGTTTGGATTTGTCATTCCTGTTTGGGTTTCGTTTTTTTTGGAATTGAATTGGTCGCCTGAGGGGATTGAGGCTATTTGCAGTTTGTTTGGGTCGCTGGGATTTCGGTTTCTATACAAAGAAAACGACTTCAGAGAAGTTGTTTTCTTTGCACAGAAAACGACTTCTCTGAAGTCGTTTTCTTTGTATAGAAGACGACTTCTTTGAAGTCGTTTTCTGTGTATAAGAAATGAGTCCACTGGACTCGATTTCTTTATCTACGTGGCGCAAAAATAGGCGATATGAACAGTAAAATCGACTCCTCTGAAGTCGAATTGTTAGAAATGCAATATGTTTAAAACGTTAGCTAACTAATAATATTGTTTGGGTTTTGTAGTTATTTTCTAAAAAATCCCCGAAATTAGGTAGCAGCTTTGTTAATATGTTTGAAATTGTTAACAATAAAAAATAAAAAAAAAAAGTATTTTTCTGCTCTTTTTTTTTTTTTCACTTATCTAAATAAATCCTTCTAGTTTCTCCTAACTTTGTCAATTTTTATTTTATATTACTGTAATCAAATCTCTCTCGTATGAAAGTAGGTCTCACAAATGATACCAAATGGTAGAAATTTGATATATCATTCCAAATACTTTCTCCTAATTTTATAAACCAAGCCCAATCCTTGGCAACTTTTTGGTGTCGTGGCTGCATCCAGGTATCCCTAATGAACACACTGATGTAAGAGCATTAGCATTGAAAAATGCTAATGCTATTCTATTTTAGAATTCTAAAAACCCACAATTCTATTATACCATCCAATTTTACAATACCTCCACGTCCCAAAACTCTATTTTTATTAAAATTTTATTTTTTAATCTTTTTTTAATTATTTCTTTCTAATTGTCAAACTTGGTTTTCCTAGGCTTTCCAACAGCCATTTTTTTTTCCTCTCTTTCTCCCTCAACATCTAGCATCGGTTCAACACACAAAGCCCCACACACACAGAGACCTATGATACACCGAGCCACCAAGTCACCGAGCCACCGATCAGATTAGAAACCCACCGAGCCACCGATCAAATCGAAAACCCACGCCACCATTTGAAACCCAGGCCATAAAAAATACCCAGAAAACGCCGATGATCAACCAAGAAAAACGTCAAAAAAAACCCAGCATCACAACAGAAGGAAAAAAAAAAAACCCAAAAAAAAAAAAAAAAAAACCCATCAGAAAGGCAAACCCAGAAGAACCAGCCAACCCAGAAATCATCACCGGAGCCACCATCGGAGCTACTGATGATCAACCAAACAATCCACCCACCGATCAACAGATCCACCATTTCAAACCCACCGAACAACCGATCCAAACCCACCATCAACGCCCAACGATCCAAACGCAGCTCGCCGATCCACGATGATCCAACCTCCAACCTCAAAAATCCAAAACCGAGCACCGGTGCAATGAGAGAGAGGCCATGTGAGATGGGTGAGAAATTTCGGAAATGGGTGAGAAATTTCAGAGATGAAGTTTCAGAGATGAGAGAGCAAATGGAGCAACAGAGAAGGAAGAGAGAGAATAGAACAGAAAAAATGAGAGGGATGAGAGAGAATTTTCGGATAAAAAAGGAGGAGTAAAATANCATTCTCCCATGCTAATGCTCTAAGAAAGGTGCCACAAGGAATAATAGTCAATTAGACCTGAGTAGTCTCCGATGCACACCGTTTGTCATGCTTAACTTAGGTACGCAAAAGCTATATTGTGCAAAAATAGATAAAATATCATTTTAAATTTGAAAAATTTATGGTTCACTTGTGTATTATCACGCACATTAATATGTGTGACTATGTATATTACATCATCTAGTGTAATTCTTTTTTCTTTTTTCTTTTTTGATCAAAGTGTAATTCTTTATTTATGTTATACCTTTCAATACTTTTTTTTTTTTTTTGGTTTACATATTCTTTTTCATTTTCCTTTCTTTTTATTTTATGGGGGGATTTACACATTCTTTTTGTTTTAAGGGTCACTGAAAATTTCAAATTGCTTATCTTTAACTTATCTTCTTTTCCATTCTTTCCTTATAATTTTTTTCTCTCTTAAATTCTTTCAAACACCAAATAAAAGGTAATAAACTTTTTATTCACTTCATTGTTTTTTTTTTTTTAAATTATTTTTTAATTTTAATTTTTTTTTAAATTTTATTTTTATCTTCTTTTTTCTCTCTCATTCTCCCTCCAAATTCCTATCATCCTCTCCTACTTTGCCATGCTAACCCCCCTCTCCCCCCAATCCACATTTCTTATATATTTTTCTCATCACATTACTTTGAGCAAAGTTTGACTATAAATGTAATTGGAACCTACAATAGGAATGTCATCTTCTATCATGGGTTGAACAAGTTTGTAGCTAAATTTTGTCCTTACACATTACTTGGTCTTGTAGCATTTATCACTCCCTAGAAAACACCTCGCCCTAAATCCAGTCCACATTTTCTCTCTCTTGGCTTGCTAGAAACCACCCCAGAGATATCTTCCTCTCGCCTTTTTTCTTTGATCTCTCCCCAAACCTAAGTCCTTCTTTTACATTTTTTTTTTTTTTCTTCTTGATGCATGCGGCTCCGTAGGTTTCCACTTCTTTTTATCTCTTGCATTTCTATGTTTTGGAATCATTTGATTTTGTTGCTAGAAATTTTTTTAATATTTTTTTAAATTTGTTCACATTGTGTGGATTTGTTGATCGCTGTGATTCTTTTTTTTTTTTTTCTTTTGTGATTTTGTTCATACAATGGGGTTAGATTTTTATTTTTATTTTTGCTCTAAGTGTTGTGAGAGTGGTTTTCTTGCTGCGATTTTGTTCTCAAACAGATGCTGAATTTTTCCTTTTTGTTGCATTTAATTGGTTGGATGGTAAAAGGTGGATCCCAATGACTAATTGAAAAATCCATTCTAAGCAAAATGGCTAATACAAATTCCAAAATGTCCAACCACTCAGTTAAAAAAAAATTATTTATAAAACATTTTGGGTCTAGAAAGCAGTGAAACAAAACTTTAAAATAAAAAATCTTAGTTATCCCAGTATTAGAGTACTAGCATCAAGTGTTCTAAATGCTAAATATTTAGTATTTAGAACACCAGATACCAAAAATATTACCGTATGAGACATTTCAAATGTTATATTAAAGTAGGAAAAGTAATTTTTGGTTTGTGAAAATCAAATTTTTGTTGCAATAGCTAATGCTCTTAAGAAACAATATTATTTTGTCTTGTTGTTGTTGGTAGATAATTGCATCTTAGTGATTTGGCTTTTGGCATATGTTCATGGGTAAGGATATTTGTAGTGTGGTGCAGGTCTAGTTTAGCCAAAACCATAACTGCACTGCATCTCATTTATGTGGTCACATGTGCTGTGCGGTATTTTAGATGCAATTTGAATGGTTAGAAGTCAGTATATTTTTCAAATTTTGGGCTTTTCTTGCTCAGCCCAAAACTGATTTTTTCCTTTATTTTGGACCAAGTTTTTAAGTAGCACTTATCTTTCATTGATCTCCCTGGTCCACTGAAGGTACAATTTTGTGGTTAGTCTTTCGAAAGATGGTTTTGGTGAAGTGGGATTGGGTCTTGCACAGTGGTGCTTTGGTTAGTTTTAGTGTTTAGCAAGAGATTTTTTCCTTGCCCATTTATGTGGTACAATATCTTTTGTTAGGGTTCTTTCTATTTTCTTTAACCTCATATGTGGTTATGCTTTCTAAGTCACCATTATGTGCCATGCTCTACAAATTTTTTGATTTTATTGTCTTATATTTTCTTTCATTATACAAAATGGAATATCTTTTATCTTGTAGAGACACAGATCAAAAGTTTTATTGGGAGCTTGTCCATATTCGCCATCTTACTCTATTTTGCATACACTATTTGACATCTTGGTGCTCTTTTAGGCTTAAAATAGTATTAATTGTTATATCTCTTCTGTTTGAATTTGCTCTTTGGATCTGCATTGGCTACTTTTGTAGGTGTTTCAAGCAGTGTGCTTGCACTTCTTTTTACCTCGAAGTCTTTACTACTCGAGGCACACACTGGCAATTTTTAGGATTTCTCTGATGCAATGTGTTGTTTCTCATAACTTTATTTTTCTCTTATACGCTTTTTTTTCATGGATGTGCTTTAATATATGCTTGATAATAACTAGAGAATTTGCATAAATTATGGTAATACAAGTAACAAGAAAGAAAGCTAAATCTGTTTTAAGAAAAGACCACTTCAATGGATCATCTATTAGAGCATTTTCTTGGTTTGACTTTTAGTTTTATCCTTCCTCCTGATTTCATGTTGCACGGTAAGTGCTGCTTACGAGTGAGTGTTTTAAGACAATTTGGAGGGGGGGGAAGTTGGATAACTTTGTGGCTTCTAAGTAGTGGTTTTTATTGCTTTCACTTAGCTGGTCCTGATTTAAAAATTGTATGGTATGACACATTTACCTATTTATACATCTAAGATCACTTTCATCTAGGTCTAATTGTTATCAATTCTATTATGCACCAATTATAACTAAACACATATATTTGTGAGATACGTATGGAACATGAGCTTAATTTATTATGTAAAATATATCCAAGAGTTCAAACAAGTGATTACAAAGCATAAGATGGTTTGCTACTTGTGTTTGTTTGTGAAAAATGGTTCTTTTTAACTTTGTGAGTGTAGGAAAATTGTTTGCTACTTGTGTTTTTTTGTCTCAAATTTTGTTCTTTATGATTTCTCTGATGCAATGTGTTGTTTCTCATAACTTTATTTTTCTCTTATACGCTTTTTTTTCATGGATGTGCATTAATATATGCTTGATAATAACTAGAGAATTTGCATAAATTATGGTAATACAAGTAACAAGAAAGAAAGCTAAATCTGTTTTAAGAAAAGACCACTTCAATGGATCATCTATTAGAGCATTTTCTTGGTTTGACTTTTAGTTTTATCCTTCCTCCTGATTTCATGTTGCACGGTAAGTGCTGCTTACGAGTGAGTGTTTTAAGACAATTTGGAGGGGGGAAGTTGGATAACTTTGTGGCTTCTAAGTTGTGGTTTTTATTGCTTTCACTTAGCTGGTCCTGATTTTAAAATTGAATGGTATGACACATTTACCTATTTATACATCTAAGATCACTTTCATCTAGGTCTAATTGTTATCAATTCTATTATGCACCAATTATAACTAAACACATATATTTGTGAGATACGTATGGAACATGAGCTTAATTTATTATGTAAAATATATCCAAGAGTTCAAACAAGTGATTACAAAGCATAAGATGGTTTGCTACTTGTGTTTGTTTGTGAAAAAGGGTTCTTTTTAACTTTGTGGGTGTAGGAAAATTGTTTGCTACTTGTATTTTTTTGTCCCAAATTTTGATCTTTATGGCCTTGAACCTTAAATTTCTACAGGGAGCAAGCTTACTGTAGGGAAGTGATGGTAGGCATGGCAAGACTAGAACTTTGAGGTCAGTTGGGAAGTGTTGTTGTTGCTTGCTGGCTATGGCTATACTTCTTCGTGCAATTAGAATGTAAAAAACTCCTTGTAAAGATTTTTTGTGATGTATAGGATCTTTTGTCAGTAGAACTTACAAACAGATATATTTTTTGTTGGGAACTAGCAAAATTTTGGCAATGAACTTCAAAAAATTTAGTATTTATTAAGTATCTGTTGGGAATTTGTTTTGTATTTCTTCATGCAAATTCGGGCAGGAATTTGAGATTTAGCAAGGGAAAAAAATGTTTATAACCGCGTTTTTATAAACGCAGCTATAGACAAAACCCATATCAAAGACTTTAGCTGGGTTTGGAAAAGGCAGCTACAGGTCTGAGCTTATGGCTCCTTTTTAAACGCAGCCCAAAGCAGGTCTGTAGCTACGTTTTTTATAAAGCGCAACTATAGGTCTCAGCTTATAAGGGTGAAAAACGCAGCTATAGACCCAGTTTGGATTGCGTTTTTAAAAACGCAACTCCAGGTCCCACAAGGGACTATAGTCACACAGGATAGGCCGTGTTTGGAAACGCGGCTATGAAAAACGCAGCAATAGCCTATAGCTGCGTTTTTAGGGTTTATAGCTGCGTTTTTTCAAATGTGACTATAGTCCTCTTTTTTTGTAGTGAATTTTTAAATTATATATATATATATATATTAAAAAAAAGCATATTTTCAAAAAAAAATTTGGCACCCATAAGGTGGCTCCATCGTTGTGTGAGAGTATTTATCCTTAATTGTTTACCAGACTTGTACTTAGGTACATGCCCAACGGGATTTTAATTGATTGTGGGGAGTGAATGAAGTGCTTGGAGTTATTAACAATCTTTTAAATTTCTTAAGATAGAATATGTCATTTGTGTTTAATTGGTTTAACCTAAGGTTAAGATCTAGAGGTCATAGGGTCTTCTAATCTAGAATAGGCACCCCACGATCGATGCCCAAGCGAAGTCAGTAGTGTTACTTGAATTTGATTACTCATTTCTAATGCAAAATAAGTAAAATACGTGATCAAGTTTTACAGGCATATGTGATAAGTCCCACAATATTATGCAAGCATTAAAATTACGCATATGGGTCGGTCTCAGTGTTTTTGATTCGATAAAGTTGGGAGAAAACACAAAATGACTTTTGATTGTAAAAAAGCATATTGAAAAACAATGGGTTAGCAAGTTTGAGAATTGCGAACGGAAGTGGATTCTAGAATTTTAGTATAGATATAGAACTGTCGTATAATTCCCCCCAAGCCAAGGGATCTATATAATGGAGTTGTCAGTCAATTAATTATATAAAAAATAAGAAAACATAACAAGCTTATCTTTATTGATAAACAAAGAAAAGTACATATATTACTTGAAAATTACTTTTAGACCCAATTACATCCTACAAATAGAAAAGTAAAAGTCTTTGTTTTTTTTAGTAACAATCTAAAAAAAGTATAAAAGAATTTATAGGAAAAACCTAATTAACACCCAAAGATAAGGTTTGGAGGCTTATTTACTAAGTGGGAAAGTCTTGGACACTTATCCTTACTAAAGATTGATCTCATAGGATACAACAGCCCATTAAAATTAAAACTATCAACAATTGCATTGGGAACAATGTAAAATCCTTTCCATGGTGATTTTTGGACTTTGAGGCTTTGAGTAATCTTTTACCAATGGACCACTCTTGTTACTTCCATATTCCTTTCAAAGCGAGCAGTATTAAGAAACAAAACATCCAGCATTGACAGCTATCCGGAAAACTTATGTAGCTTTCTATAGAAAGAGAGCACACCTCCTCCTCGATCTGCCGGTTGGTAGTAGCAGATCTTGTTCTAGAACTTCAGTTCTTAAAGAGATGAATGGTTGCTACAACACCTTAATTTGCAAAGGCTCCAAAATCATCAAAATTCAATGCCTCCAACTAAGGACATCACGTCTAGTTTATCAAAGCTTGCTGAACTATTGCTCTGGTAACCAAAAGAAGATTGGGTTCCAAAATGGTGGGTGCACATTGGAAAAAAGATCCTTTGATAGATAAGAAATTACTGATGGCTCTAACATATCTGAAGAATTGTCAATTGCTACGTAACTTTGGCTTACAACATTGATTCATTGATAACATCAACATGAAAATTAAGAAAATTTTGAAAGAAAAGTGAGAGGGAACAGGGAATAATTGGCATGAATAATATACTTATTGGATTGTACTAGTATTTTATACTAATATTCGAAGAGAAGATAATATATATATATATATATGTTTTTTTTTTTGAGAATCAAGAGAAGAGAATATTTGAGGAAACTTATTAATCCCTATAACTTCCATTAGCTCGTCGGACCAATAATAAAATGCCAAATCTTTAAAATATAAACACCTCAACAAACTAATATTTCAAATGAATTCTAATTTTTTCTTTGTACAGTCTAAAATCTTTCTCTGAAATCAAATATATTCCATTGCTTTTAAAAGAACCAGTGCAGTGGTAATCACTAGGAGACATTTTTCTTTTAAGCTGTTTGACATATCAGCATGCTTGTTGAGTTTTTTTTTTTTTGGGGGTGGTTGGGGGGGCATTTTATTATTGTTCCTAATTGGTTACATTTTTTTATGCTGCATACAAAAACAAAAACAAAAACAAAAACAAAAAAAACAGCTTTTTTCATATCTATAGAGTTCGGTATGTTTTAATGATACTTATTCAGACTCACCACGAACATAACTTTTTTACTTACAGATAACAATCTTTCAAATAGGTGTCAAATTTTGAGTGTTCTTAGAGAGACTCTCTGTGTCACCTAATTGCCGGTAACATGACCCAAAAATGAAAAAAATGGAAGAAACGTTCCTGTCCGTAAGCTCCCAGCAAACCCTCCGCCTTTGCTTCCCCCAAATTTTTCTCCGAAACAAACGTCACATTCCCTTTTGACTCTCTCTTCTGCTTTTTTTCCACCTTTCAAATTTTCTCTTTCTTTTTTCCCATTTTCTTTCTCTCTTTCTCCCTTTCTCTCTTTCTGGGTTTTTCTTTCCTAGCTGTTTTTTGAAGCTTTGTTTCATGCATGGATGACACCAGAATCGAAGACGATGATAAGGATGCATTGGCTGGACTAAGCGCCGTCCCTCTACGTAAAATCCAATCCCACAGCCACCAACTACGTGCAAACTCGACTCCTCAAAAGCGACACAACAAAGTACGTAAACATAGCCTAGACGAGGCTCATGTACCCGGCTGCTTTGAAGACCACCAACAGCAATACTACAATGACTCTTCCGACGATGATTTCTTTCCTTACTCCTCCTCCTCCAGCACCACAGCTTCTTCCGGGACACCAGTTTTCGGTGGCGGTGGAAATACTAATGACTATCTCTCGCAGAGAATGGAGCGTGGCCTCTGCATGGAAGATGGTCAAGATGAATCCAGGCAAATGCAAGCATTGTCTGAATTCATTGGAAGCGGCGGGACGAACGGGATCTTCAAGGTTCCGGTTCGCGCCCCAGTTCATCCTGGCCGCCCGCCTTGCCTCGAGTTGAGGCCTCACCCTTTGAGAGAAACCCAGGTGGGAAAGTTTTTGAGGAACATTGCATGCACGGAAACGCAGTTATGGGCAGGTCAAGAGTGTGGGATTTTGACCGTGCTTATGATCCTGGATATGGGCTTGGTGGGTCTGGTGGGAGGGTCAGAAGGGGTGATGAGGGTGCTGCACCGTTTCATGAGTCTGTGAACACGTCTCCAACTATGTGTGTGATGGTTGATTGTGGGAATAGGGTGGTTTGGACTGGGCATAAGGATGGGAAGATTAGATCTTGGAAGATGGATCAGCCTTTGGATGATAATCCTTTCAAGGAAGGTCCTGTTCTTTCAATGGTTTTAACATCTCATGGTAAGCTCTTTATTTTTTTGTTCTGTTTTTATTTAAGAGGGTAAATCTTAGGTACAACTTATTTCTTCGGTGCCAAATTACATTGACAAAATGAATGACGTGGTTCGATTCAAGTGTGCTTGGAAAAGAGAATATTGGTATTTCTGTATTAGTCAATATATCTATATGATTGAATTCAATTGAAGAACCTAAGGTACAATAAGTTTTGCTATTTTCTTATAAATTAGCACACATTTAGTTAATGTGTTCTTTTGAAAAATGATATGAATAGAGATGGGGAATATAATGGGGGATTTTTTTCACAGGTGTTGTGTTTTATGATTAAGCAAAGGGAGGATATTCGAAGCTTGTTATAAGACACGCTGTCTTGATTTACTAATGACTTTACCCAATTGTTTTCTTATCACTTGATTTATTGTAAGCTTGAGTTTTGGTGTGTAATTAGCATGTAAAATCACGAGAACTTATCATCCTATGACATAATCTTGGTGATGTTTGAGTGCTGATAGAGATATCTATTCATGTTTCTTTGATGCAGGTGATCTGTGGTCTGGAGCTGAAGGTGGTATTATTAAGATCTGGCCATGGGAATCCATTGAAAAATCTCCTTCTCTAAAAGCAGAGGAAAGGCACATGGCTGCTTTACTGGTGGAGAGGTCATTTGTGGACTTAAGGAGCCAAGTCTCTGTTAATGGTGTTTGTAGTATATCTTCTCAAGATATAAAGTGTTTGTTATCTGATAATGTTAGAGCTAAAGTTTGGAGTGCTGGGCCTATGTCCTTCTCACTTTGGTAAACTACTCTTTCACATAAGTATATTTATGTACAGGGTTGCTGTGTGCTTGATAATTAAATCCTTCAACACTAAATATTTTCAATAAGATGCTTACATTGCCATCGAAAAAAGAGGCTGAACTTTACTATTTCAAAGTTGTGAATTTTCAGGGAAAGAGATATCATTTCAAAGTGCCTTATTGCTTGTGAAGAAATTCTTTATAATATCACAAATTACATATCTTAGGTATAATAAGAATTGGTGTTTTCACAGGGATGCTCGCACAAGGGAGCTTCTAAAAGTGTTTAATGTAGATGGTCAGATGGAGAATAGAGTTGACATGTCAGCAGTACAGCATGATCAAGCTGTAGAAGATGAGATGAAGGTAAAATTTGTTTCCCCATCGAAAAAGGAGAAATCACAGGGTACTAGCTTTTTGCAACGATCACGCAATGCTATAATAGGCGCTGTAGATGCTGTTCGTCGTGTTGCAACCAAGGGGACAAGTGCGTTTGTAGAAGATGTCAAGAGAACAGAAGCACTAGTGCTAGCTGCTGATGGAATGATTTGGAGTGGATGTACAAGTGGCTTACTTGTGCAGTGGGATGGGAATGAAAATCGAATGCAAGAATTTAATTATCATCCTTGTGCTGTCCAATGCTTTTGCACATACGGGGCACGAATATATGTAGGCTATGTGAGTGGTGTTGTACAAGTATTGGATCTTGAGGGAAATCTAGTTGCAGGATGGGTTGCTCATAATAGTCCTGTCATAAAATTGGCAGCTGGGGCTGGTTACGTTTTTAGCTTAGCTACTCATGGAGGTCTACGTGGGTGGCACATTACATCTCCAGGGCCACTTGACAGTGTAATACGATCAGAATTGGGTGGAAAAGAATTAAAATATACGAAACGAGACCATGTCAGAATCTTATTTGGGACATAGAATGTTGGTCAAGGAAGAGCCTCTCATGATTCACTTATGTCATGGTTGGGTTCGGCTGTATCAGATGTTGGATTTGTTGTTGTTGGGTTGCAAGAAGTTGAGATGGGTGCGGGTTTTCTTGCAATGTCAGCAGCAAAAGAAACTGTAAGATCATATTTATTTCCCTAATTGATCTTGCTCACAACTTGATTGTGGTTACTTCAGTCCTATTGAGTTTTTCTAGTCATGGGTTCAATCTTGTATGAGTAAATAGTATTTGCTGATCAGAAAAGAAAAACTGTACTTGAAATCTATGAGATGATTTCAGAACTTCTTTTGTTTGTGCTATAATTCTGCAACAATGATATGTAAGATCATTTCAGCGTTAGGTTATTTTCTTAATTTTCTTACAAATGCAAGCTGGGGAAATTGTAAGCAAAATTTTTGCATCCTGAAAAAAGAAGCCCTGTTTGTGCAATATGACGTTTGTGATTATCCATGATTTTCTTCCACGTGTACAAGTACATTGTATCACTAGCATGAAGTCCAACCTACCATGTGATCATCAACCAAAATTTTATCCTTGTCCTGCTTTTACTCTCTCTCTCAATTGTGTGTATGCCAGAGTATCTATTTATTTATATACCTCTTCCCTTTCAAATGTAGGTAGGACTTGAAGGGAGTTCTGTTGGACAATGGTGGTTGGACACAATAGGAAAGGCCTTAGATGAATCAGGAACTTTTGAGCGTATGGGTTCTAGGCAGCTCATGGTTGGGTTCGGCTGTATCAGATGTTGGATTTGTTGTTGTTGGGTTGCAAGAAGTTGAGATGGGTGCGGGTTTTCTTGCAATGTCAGCAGCAAAAGAAACTGTAAGATCATATTTATTTCCCTAATTGATCTTGCTCACAACTTGATTGTGGTTACTTCAGTCCTATTGAGTTTTTCTAGTCATGGGTTCAATCTTGTATGAGTAAATAGTATTTGCTGATCAGAAAAGAAAAACTGTACTTGAAATCTATGAGATGATTTCAGAACTTCTTTTGTTTGTGCTATAATTCTGCAACAATGATATGTAAGATCATTTCAGCATTAGGTTATTTTATTAATTTTCTTACAAATGCAAGCTGGGGAAATTGTAAGCAAAATTTTTGCATCCTGAAAAAAGAAGCCCTGTTTGTGCAATATGACGTTTGTGATTATCCATGATTTTCTTCCACGTGTACAAGTACATTGTATCACTAGCATGAAGTCCAACCTACCATGTGATCATCAACCAAAATTTTATCCTTGTCCTGCTTTTACTCTCTCTCTCAATTGTGTGTATGCCAGAGTATCTATTTATTTATATACCTCTTCCCTTTCAAATGTAGGGTAGGACTTGAAGGGAGTTCTGTTGGACAATGGTGGTTGGACACAATAGGAAAGGCCTTAGATGAATCAGGAACTTTTGAGCGTATGGGTTCTAGGCAGCTAGCAGGCTTGCTTATATCCCTTTGGTAAGCAATTATATGGAATGCATTTGAGATTTATCCTCTAATTACCTCTTAACTTTGTATTTTATCTTTCCTTTTCTTCAATGCGGCATCCTAACCTGTCCCTATTGATGTCCTTAAGAGTATCTACCCTTCTATAATTTTGTCATTTCTTATATAATACCTTAATATTCTTCAATTAGGGTGAAAAAGGATCTTAGACCATTTGTAGGGAACATTGATGCTGGAGGAGTTCCATGTGGCTTTGGTCGTGCAATCGGTAACAAGGTTTGTATATCTTTGAAATGTTGGAAAGTAATTACTTTATTGATATAGAACAGACAGCACATGCCTTCCTCGAGCAGCAGGGGTGCAGGAAGTCACAACGCAAGATCACAGGGGGGTACCAGTAGGGGCCATCGGGGTAACAGTGTCGGAATTGCATGAAATTTGGCAGGTTGAAGGGAAACGACGTTCTGATCCAGATTCATTGTCATGAACGTCGCCAAAATTTAGGCGAATTCCTTCATTAAGGCCCCGATAACAGTGTTTTTGCTATTTATAGTAAAATTTGTTTTTCCTTAATAACTTTTAGTATAAAAGTCAGAATAAGGTCCCGTCTGTTTTGGGACGACCCTTAAGGTCAGTAGTTTATGATTCTGCGCTTAACTCAATTTTGCCATTTTTGGTAAAATTCGGTAATTTTGTCACCTAATCGCTTAATTAGTGCGAATTAGGGTTTTAAACGTTTTTGCTTAGTATTTATATGTTTTGTAGCCGTCAGAGGCAAAACAGACTATTATCAATAAACACAGACTTTTGTCAAATTTTCTTCTGGTGGATTCCAGTTTTATCTCCTTGTGGATTCAGGGAAACCCCTCGTGGATTCGAGGTTTACTACCAGAAACTAACAGTTTAGTTTCTGT
>NW_027069963.1:3107-14006 GCF_002906115.3 Quercus suber | reverse complement strand
TTTTTTTTTTTGAGAGAGTTTCAATTTATGGCATTCGCATCTAATGATAACTCTTTATCATCAAACCAAGACATCAATCGGTTTTTGGTGTAGGTAGAAATTAATTATAATTATTAATGCATTATCAAATGGGTCCACATCTAATTATCTCTTTTCCGAACATAGCTACAAATATGCCTAAGTAACACATAGACTTTTGGAATGTTCTTTGTGTAAGACTTATTTATCAAAAACATTCTAAATTGTCTTATTTTCGACACTATTTTTTTACGTTTATTGAAGCGATTGAGTGTGTGTAGTTGACACAACTTTTTACATAGACCCACCATGATTTTTTTCCAACATTCTAGCTCACTATAACAATTATATAAAATGTGGTGAAAAAAAATTGTCTTTAATTTTTGTGTAAATATTGAGTAGTTGGATCTTTGTATTGAGAAAGACCAGTCTAACATTATCATGCCTATTCTCTTACTTCTAACTCCAAACGCTCTTTGATTAGCACGCGTTAGACTTTAAATTAGACGTGGCAAAACAAGTCAAGATTCGCCGACCCAACTTGACCCCAGATTTTTTGAATCAAATTAAAAACGGGTTGATCATGACCTAACCCATTTTCTCGTAGGTCAACCCAACTTGACTTGGTTAACCCGTGACTTGACCCATTAGAATTCCTTTTTTTGGGTAAAATAAAAAGTAAAATTAAGACATGGTTGGTTTACTTATTTGTTGTGGGCTTAACAATGCACAACTCAAATTCAATTGACAAATGTAGTGCATGTGATTGATATTGTTTAAAAAAACATAAACTTTATAACTTTTATTTTGGATAATGTTATTAATATATATTTTTAACACCATTCAAATACAATGAACTAAAGAAAAATAATTGAGAAATTAATCTTATGGAATGCAAAAAAATTAAAAGATAAATGATTGTGGCATTATTCATGTTTGAATAACCTGATAAGTAAAGATTTTTAGATATCAAATGACAAAGTACATGCTAAGATAATTTGGTTGCAGTAGAGTTAAAAATATATATTTGAAATTATAGACATATATAAGAAGAATTCATAAGTGTAAAAAGAGTGAAGTTGAAGTATATAAATGAAATTGGCATAAATTATGGATGCTTAAGCCTATTTTCTAATAGTCCAAAGCTAAAATAAATGGATTTTCAAAATAAAAGATGATATTTCACGGAGTATCTATTGCTTAACAATGACATGATATTCATAAAAGAGACTATATATAAATAAATAAACAATCAAATTGTGAAGTAGATTCTCAAATTGAAGTAGGGTGGCAACCACATTGCATCTAAAATTAAACACAACTATTAGACTATTTTTCAAGATATTATATTATGAAATTAGTTTTTAAGATCGTAAATTTCTCATATATTTTTATACTTTGCCAAATTAGCTATCCAATAGGGCATTTGTAATTTTTTTTTTTATATAAATATTTTGGGATGTTAATATTATGTAGAAGTGAAACTTGTTTGTTTATTTTAATTAGATTTTCAAATTATAGACTAGACTCTTTTGTGTTTGTGCTATTTGTTTTGGTTAGCAACGTAGAGATTTATATAATTTTATAATTATTGAACAAATATCAATTTGTTGAGTTGAACTCTTTTTGATATGGATGGTGAATTCAAACAAATGATAGACTCATTTTAGACCCGACTAGACCTAGCCCCAATTCTAGCCCCAATTTTGCCACGTCTACGTTTAATTATGTGATCAATGTCAGTTCAGTGATCTTGAAAACCACACCGTGACTATTACAACCCTAAAAATATTTGAGTGATGTTAGGACTTTCAGAAATTTATTATATCAAACACAAGGGAAAATTCTAATTAAATGATCTATTCAATATATAGTTTACGGCAAATTAATTATAATTATGTCATGTTAGTTGGTAAGTAATATTTTATAGTGAAATTAATTGATAATAACTTTATCGTTTTTCAAATTATTTTAACTTGAAATATTAGCTCAAAAAAAAAAAAAAAAATTATGTGATTTGTGAACTCCCACACTTTTGAATAAAGCCCAAGTCACCCGTGTATTGTAGACAGAAATTTTAACATGGACCCATATAAGACACATGTTGGAATTGAGAAATTTCCACTTTATCCGATGTGTGATTCCAACCTTGTACAATCATTTTCACAAACCTACTTTTTTTTGCCTTTTCATTTTCTTTTTCTTGTTTTTTTGGGTGAACTTAATTTTATTTATTTATTCATTAGAATGTGATAAATTTTGAACCTAAAGCATATTCATCCATAAGAGTTATATTTACCTTAACTAAGATCATGATTGCTATATGTTGGGGTTTTTAGACCCACTGGGGAATTAACTCAACTTCAAATAATTAACAAGTTATAAATTCATATTTGTTTTGAAGTTAATTGTCATAAATTAAATATGTCACCAATAAAGCAATAAAATAATAAATTCAGCGAAAATATCAGAAGAAAATAATATGGTAACCTAAGAAAACCTATGTAACAAACTGTTTCAAAATATCAGAAGACAATAATATGATGACCTTAAATCTACTCTTTGAAAATTTTAGGGTTTCTACCTTTCTAACCTCTTAAATCTTAATAAGTTGTCTAATGGGCTTTTATATAGACTTTTCATTAGAGTTACAAAAACCCACGTGTACAGTTAACTTAATAAATAACATCATATATGAAAAGCTGAATTTGCGTTTCTCAATCAATTGAACTCATCTCGATTGGTCAAACTTACAGATTCTAGGATTTCTTAAGCAAATTTTGGACTTATAAATTTACATTAAGAACTCAACAAAACTCAATTTCTTTTGTCATGGGTTGCAAACACCTAGTTCGTTGGACCTAACACTATCTTTTTGTTGTGAGTAATATTATGAAGCAAGGAGGTAAGACAATATTTTCAAATTTCAGGCTTATCATACTTGAACTCGAACGCAAGGTACTATCTTCCACAAACGTAGTTATCTTAGATAGTTGACACCAACTTGAAAAGGCCTTATTAATTAAATAGAATTTCAACTCAACTGTCCACATGCTCTCCCTTGAAAACCTATAAAACGACAATCTTTAGTTGTCGATTTATTTATATTTCAAATACATACTGAAAATGATAGGATCAATTGCCAACTAAACTAAAAGTTAAATTAACAAAGTGACCTGCCTCTCATACTTCCTTTCAAGTTGAAAATGATTTAACGAATTATTACTGGTAAACAAATTGAAAGTATGCCTTACCTACTTTTGCTTAATAGACAAAGTGCAATTTGTCTGCATCATCACTTAGTGCTAGGTGGGTCCAATTTGCATGTATCAAAGGCAAGAACGTCAATTCATTTACATATATGCTTCATCATGAATCAGTTTGTATCAGAGAATAATCTCCATCAGGATAACGCTATGATTAACCTTGGCAATGATTAACCTTGGCGCACACCACCACCACCCCCCTTGAGCTTTTAAATGCTACTGAGGTCATCACCAATTATGATCATCTCATTCACATATAGGAGAAAGAAATGGGTCTTTGTCAATGCAACGAATAAATAAAACAGAATTATAATGACTGGCAAAGTAACCCAAGCAAGAAATGGTAGAGCTGAAGTTGGCAAACCAAGCCTATGGAGCTTATTTAAGGCCATAAAGTGCACGTCAAATGTGACAAACCTTGTTTTGTTCAATAAAGAGACCAGGAGGAGGTTGCATATAAACTTTTCACTTAAATTTCAATTAAGTAAGGCATTTTTGACATCCATCTGAAAAATGTCTTATTTACTAGCAGCGGCAACAGCTAAAAGAATTAACAGATGAGATTTGAGCAACCAAAGCAAAAGTCTCTTCATAATCAATCTCTTACTCCTGTATAAAACCTTTTGCAACAAGACAAGCTTTATGGTGCTCAATGGACCCATCAGAGCGAGTCTTGATCTGTATATCCACTTACAACCAACCGCATATTTTTCAGGGGGGAGAGTCACCAAATCCCAAGTACAGTTTTTAGATAATGAATCAAATTCCTCTTTCATTGCAATCTGCCATAAAGGGTCAGTGGAGGCACATAAGGCACTTAAGGTGCATAGATGAAGATGCAAAAACTTCAGGTGGCTCGTGAAGGCATGTGGAGCTTCCGTTGACGCTAATTCTTTTCCGATAAGGTAGATTGGAGAAAGACTATTCCGATGGTGGCGGTGGCGTTAAGATTGGAACAACACTTATGGGCATGAGGAATTTTATCGAAACTTTGACCGACTGTGGCGGCACGTGAATGGTCAGATGGGGATGATTCCGGTGGCGTTGAGTAGATCAGTTTAAGATCTACATAATGATATTTTTGGTGTCGTAATCAGAGATCACAATAGACAGACCCAAGAAGGCAGTTGTCTCTGGTGGCAGAAAGAATGCTTTTGGCAATGGAGATTCAACCTTGAGGACCTCTAACGGCTGCAAAGCGGTTGGGAGAAAGACAAAAAGCTTACTTACCGGAGAAGTGAGGCAGCGAAGAATACCAACAAAGACAAGACTGCAAGACACAAGAAAGTTTAGAGTAGTGGCTCTAATATCATGTTAGAAATACTGAATGAATAGTATTGTATTTCACACATAATAAAACATACATGAGTGCCTTTGTATAGGAGGCAGAGTGTGTAGTACAAGTATATGTGCCATACAAGTAAACAAGGTAAGCCTAAGGCCCATAACCTATTACACATTAACAAAAACAAAGATCAGTTAAATAAAGCAAGTTTTTGGAATCTCGACAATAACCTAGATTGATCGAGACATATTGGATACCAGCCGATCGATTAAGAATTGTAAAATTAATATTGATCTAACATGATTCATTTTAAGTCAACTATATGAGTGCTTTTTCTAACCACAATAGAAAGCCTATATAGAAGCCTATTAAACACGACTTCACAAAAATGGGACAAGCAGAAAAGCTTGTGCTATTCAAAGAGAAAATCTAACCTCCACTTATTCAACCCATGATTTAGAACTAAATAGATAATCGTCTTCCACAGTGTTGATGTTGTCATATAATTAGTGCAAATCAAGTTTGAAGCCATAAAGTCATCCCAAAGTTTTCTACGGAGATCAAATCTTCAAGAGCTCCTTGGAGTCACCAGCAAGAAGTTCATGTGATAAAATCTAGAGTAAAAGAGTCTATTAGGTTCTAAATATTTAGAAACTAAATTTATTGTATGTTGGCAAACCGATACAAAACCTAGTCTAGTATAAGATCTTAGTTTCTTTGAAAATGTTAGACATTGCTCAAGTTGATACAAGTCAAGATTCAAGAATGTACAAGTTGCAAAAAAGGATTTTTAGAAACTAAAGAGCTTGACTGATCGAGAGAGTCCTTCAACCGATCGAACTGTAATCTGTAGAATTTTAAAGAATACCCAAAAGCCCGCGAAACGTTTATAGTTTGAGTCCAACACTGCCAGGTATAAAAGCAAAACTCTAATACACATTTTTTAAGACTTATGAGTTACTCCTGTGAGATCTGTGAGGTTTTGTAACCTTCTAACTCAACAAGCATCTACTAGAGATTAAATCAATACTGCTAGTACCAATGGAAAAAATTTGTTGAAATCAAATCAACCACACAGTTGATGATTTAAATCTTTGAGTGGAGTTCTCAAAGTCACAAATTGGAGCATTTGTGTGCAACAGATTCATAATAGAAGAGTCTGTGGATTCGAAATTGCGTGTGGTAATGAGTAAGTACTACATGAGGTAGCAGTAGATTTAGGGTTAAGTCTATTGTAAAAACTTCCATTCTATTAGTGAATTGTTGTCTTGTTGATTGTTTAGGTTAAATCCTCCTTAGGTTTTTTACCTTGAAACTAGATTGTTTCATTGGTTCTCCTAGGTCATCATAATTGTGTTCTTTGCTTTTCTATTGTTTAAATATGATTGATACTTGTTTATCCTAGATCTGTTTAAATACTTAAGTAAGAACTTGGATAATGTATTAGGTTAAACAATCTGTGTTTACAGGAGTCTAAAACTTAACAGAGTCCATAGATTTAGATTTGCGTGTGTTCATTTTAATAAATATCTATTAGAGATAGCAATAGAATTTAGGGTTATTTTCTATTGTAGACACTACAATTTTACTAGTGGACTTTATTTCCTTGGGGTTGGTGGATAATCCTTGGTTTGTTTTTCATTAATTGTTGTAGTTGATTTTTCACATTGTAACCATATTGTTGTATTATTTATTTTCTGCACTTGTTTATTTTACTGTTATTGGCAAGATTTTTAGTGTGCTTTGATTATCCCTAAATAGAATTTTGTTGCATACTGGTTAATTAATCAACTCTACTTTGATTCCGTGGTAATCAATATTGGGGTCTAAATTTCCCTAACATATGATATAATTGAGAAATGTAGAACTTAATTTAAAAAAAAAAAAAAAAAAAACCATCAAATGACAGTACCCTTAATAAATCTAAAAATACACACATAGAAAAACGATAAAGTAAAAGTACGGAACAGAAAGGAAAAGTTCATAATACAAAGCAACGTAAAGTGTTCAAAAGAAAAGACAGAATATCATTCGTGCACCATAAGTTGTTCTTCAAAGATAGACAATATTTTGGGTAGGGTAATCAGTAATGACAGCTTTGAAAAGAAGCGCGTCTCATCTGAGATGTTGTCATTGACATTGTTCCTTTCTTGGGTTGATGTAATTTTGGATTTTCAAATTAAAGTGGTAAATTTAATAGTTGGATCAAGTATGTCGCAATGGAATTAAGGATTGCATGTATGTTACCAATTAAATTGCAAGTAATCATATACGTGCTTTTCCCTCTCACTCTTTCTAAAAATTGATTTTAACCTAGCTGTTATGTTTTATTTTATATGAGTATATATATATATATATATTGGCTAGGTCACATGTGATGATACATATATATATATATATACACAGGGGCGGAGCCAGGATTTTTTGTTTGGGGGGCCAAATTTTTTACTAATATATTAGTCTTAGTCAAGATAAACAATCACACACATGCGTAAACGCACATATACAAATATAAACATTAATATTTTGATACTAGAGTAGGTCATAATTTATGAATATATTGTGAATAAAATTAATAACTTTCACATATGTATATTCGTAAGATAATTTTTTAGGAGAATTTATCATCTTTTAAACTCCAATACTATACAAAGATATTAAACATGTACAAAAAACGAATTAGAAAAAACAAAAACTATCTTGTCTCTATAACTTCTAGACTAATTGACAAATTCTATTAGTTTTTAAGAGCATCATTGGACTAACTCAAACATTTGGGGGGCTAACTTGTACAAAAGCAGTCTAGTTTGATATTAAACATGTATAAAAACAAATTAAAAAAAAAAACAAAACTACCTTATCTCTATAACTACTAGACTAATTGATAAATTCTATTGTTTTTAAGAGCATCATTAGACTAACTCAAACATTTGGGAGGCCAACTTCTATTTTTGTAGCTAAATATTTAGATTTTTAATACTTACATATAATAAAAAATAATTTTTTTAAATTTTGGGGGGGCCAAGCCTTGCTGTAGCTCCGCCCCTGTATATATATATACACATTAACGTGTATAGATAGCAAAAGAAAGAAAGAAAATAAATGCACATGCATGAAACCTCAATTGCCAAAGCAAAAAGGAGTGGCCGCAGCGTCGGCGGGGGGATCACAGTGAGCAATGTCGGCAATGCATATACTGCACGTGCACTAAATTTCTCAAGAACCCGTCAACGCTAGCTGGCTTTTTCACTTGCTGGATATTATACACACTCCACTCCATAAAAATGCTGATCCTCTCAAGTCTCAATCTATATATATAGCGCTAGCTAGGCAGGCAGCTGAGAAAAAAAAAAAAAAAAGTCTTCGGGTGGTCCCACTTAATTAGTTAATAATAATAAATCTCTGTTTTCAATATTTGCGGCTGTGCCTTGTAAATACAATATTTTTAATAATAAATTTTTAATTTTAAAAAAAATAAGTGGTATTTAAATAGATTTGCATGTCAAACAAGGCAAGGCTTTGAATTTTGACTCATAATTCTCTTAATAATTAATTCAATTAAATAATAGTAATTTGTAAGGATTGATTGGCCTGGGTTCTAGTCGAGTTGGCTTAAACAGTCAGTCCTTCAAAAAGCTCACTGTATATGGACCCACAAAACGTACATAATCATCAAATTTATAATCAAAGAGGAAAACTATTTTCCATCTAATCCAAGTAAAATGTTAGTTTCCCTGGTGAAAAAGCATTTTTGCTATCTTCCCCGACATTATATAGCTTAACTCATACTTCAAAAGAAAACATTGAAAGGACTAGAAGACTAGCTAGACATTAGTTTTATATACTGGAATCACAACAAGACATGCATACGTGGACAATTAATAGAGCAATCCATTAGATTATGCTCGAACAATTTTCTTATATAACTTTACACACGACAAATGACGTGCTTCATCTAATTGTATCGATATTATTCATTGATTTCTTCATTTCAACCTAATTGAATCAGTACATGCAATTCATTGATTTGTTCATTTTTAATTTGATGGTGGAAAGGAGGTATTTAATTTGTTGTTTTTTTTTTTTTTTAAACCATATTAATTTGGACATAAAAACAAAAGATGGAATAAAAAGATAATATTTAAACCTCGCTCTCACACACATACAGTTATTTTTTATTTTATTTTTTTAATGAAAGAGAAATGGGTAAAGAAACTAAGAAAGGCAACTTATGTTAGCGTTTTTCACTTAAATGTGACCATAATAACATTCTATCCACTGAGCTCGAACTCGAGGGAGCCAGGAATCTAAATAAGCGTTTGCTATTTTATTTGAAAATGGTTATTAATATAAAACGTACACACATGTTCATATGTAATTATGAATGTGTTCACTATTTTGTTTTAAAAAGTGAGTAAACCATTTTCGTACTTTCTAGAGATGACTAAACTAATACCGCAGAAATTTTTTATTCAATTTCTTTCTTAGATTTTAATTTCTTTCATATAAAATTGAATAAGTCATAAATTATTTAGTAAATGAAAGATTTATAAATTTTAGAAATGTTTGAAATTAAACTCAGTACTTATGTGTGGAATCTATAATATATGTTTTGCTTTACATGTCATGAGATAATTTTTCCTCCATTTTAATTTTTGAACCTTTGAATTTTACTTCAAAAAGTAACTTCATTCACCAAGCACATTACAAACTCATGGAATAAACCATATACCTAGGATATATAGCAATTATTTGACCAAAAATAACAAAGTTATACGCCAATCAAGAATCATTTTAAGAAATTATCATTTCAGTTAATATCTTTAACAACTTGATCATTCTCTCAATTGACATCTTTTGGGGCCTTGCACTCTTTCTTATCCCGTAAATCAACAAAATACTAGAAAACAAAAAAAAAATTGAGTACTCAAAAAAAATATATATATATATATAATATACAAAAACTACGCATATCAATCACATAAGTCAAAACCTAAAACTTCTTAAACCACAATTTATTATTTATACCAAATTAGTGTTTTATTTAACAATAATTGTTTTTAGCCACATAAAAGGACCACTTAAGAACTCTCATGTCTTTGAATACACTTTTATAGAATTTGTCTAATATATTTGTAATCTTGTTATCTTCAAAAAAAAGATATACTACTAGATCTTGTAAAATTCTTTTTAAGTTCCTTAAAAGTCTTTCTTGTTAGAACATATGTATATCATGTTATGAACATATGTCAACTTGTATTGACTAATTTTTTGACAAAATACACTTTACTTATAATTGGGTAGATCTAGGATGTGTTTAATACTTCAAAGAACAAGATTTTAAGTCCAAGTGTTAAATCCATGCAAATCTGTCCAAGAATCAAGTGAAGAACTTCTGAATTTTAAAACTTGACACCTAGCTCAACAGATATCATCTATCAATGTTTAAAAGGCAGCTTTTGCCCAATACTCGACAACTGCTCGATAGATACCTTATCTATCAAGATTAATGAAAATCAAATTTTCAATTTTGATTTCATCCAATCTGTGTATACATGTTTGGGCTTTCTTTTCTCACAACCCTAAACATATATAAGAATTATTTTAAGGGCCGTCACAGCGGATGTACATCAATGCAAAAGTTTTTCACAAGCGTATTGTGACCGGAGATATATGCCCTAGTTCATCTTTCTTTTCAAGAAGCTGCTGCATTTGTACGCCATAGGGTTTTGTAACCAAGGAGATTCGTGGTCTTCATCATGTGAATAAACTAAAGAATTTTGTAGCCAACATCTTTCTCAATACTGGGAGCCATGCATTAAAAGAAAAGATTATCACTACAAAACAAATCTAATTGGGTATTAGGGTAAGGTTCAACTATAGGTTAGTATAAGGTACTAAGATTCTTTTACTTGTAACCGTTTGTTGCGATAATAGTAGATTCTCGAGAGTAGTGACCTTAAAATCACTCGGTGGGGTTTTTGCTGTATAAGTTTTTCCCATTCGTAAACAAATCACTTTGTCAATTTATTTTCCACTACATATTAACTTAGTTAGTGATTTGTTTGTGCTACCACGTTTATTACATGCTAAATGAATTAATTAATTAACTTGGTTAAGTAATTGGTTAATTCATCACAAGGAGTCAATACATTCTTGGCCTATCATTTCTTTTCTTTATTTGGGACAAGAATTCAAATATATATATTATTATATTTTTTTTTTGAGGGAGTTAAACTCATAGACATTTTAACTTTGATAAATAATCCATATAGGTCATTAAACATTTTATTAGAAATTTTTGGGGAGCTAGAAGAGGAGTGGGGGGGG
>NW_027069963.1:0-2443 GCF_002906115.3 Quercus suber | reverse complement strand
TTCTGAGAAAGTTCAGATTGCCCGAAAATGCTAATGTGTCAGCCATTACAGCCAAATGCGAAAATGGGGTTTTGACTGTGGTTGTTGAGAAGCTTCCTCCACCACCCAAGTCCAAAACTGTTGAAGTTGCCATTTCCTAAAATAGATTTGGGGAGGATGGGAAAGACAAAGTGGGAGTGATAAGTTTCTAGGCTTCTAATTTGTGTCACCACGATGTTGTAGATAGGTTTTAGTTTAGGCATCAAGTTGGTTGTTATTTGAATGCTTCGAGGAAGCAATCTAGCATGTCAAAAAATTCCTGTGTATCTTCCTACTACTTTGTATGGTAAATGGTGTAGTGTTTTGATTCATGTAATGTTATTTTTATGTCTTTGATGATCACTGTTTGAGACCGCCTTGGATATTGTAAATTGAAGTTGACACTGGGACAAACAATGTCTGTAAGGCACTGAGGATGTAGAAATTATCTAGAAGCCTCTGTTGGAGTTCAGTATAACTTGTAATCACTAGATGACCAAAACATAGGGGCTGACATAGCCTAATCAACTAGAATATCTCATCCATTTTGAATGTGTGGATCCTTAGTGAACTTGTGAGAGGATGTGGAGCATACACACCGAGATAATGAGAGGATGATATGATACATGAATAATTATCTAGCTGACCAAACCAAAAGAGCTTATATAGCCACAAATCAACTAATCTCATAGATTATTCGATATATGGATTGTTCCCTGTATATTCCTCTTACAATGTATGGGCACATCACGAGAGGATGTATTGTAGAGCAAATATACCAGGTATCTGATACATGAATAATAATTGTAAATCAAAATCTTCATACAAGACAATCAACGCAAAGGTATTAGTAAGTACCATTCAATGCAATCCACACGAAGGTTAGAGGTTAACCATTATGTTGGGTTTGGAACTTTCAAAGTAAATTGCTAGCCTGAGTCTGAAAATATAGTTTTTATCGAGTTTACACTAGTACATAGCTGATCTTTATGGTTAAATTACGCATATCATTTTGGTTCTTTCCTCAAGTTGATGTTTATCCTCTTTTCATCGAAGGGGCAAAACCCTGTGCAGTCCTTTTTGCCCTGGTAAACTACATGTCGTTTTCCTTTCCATCCAAACTATACTTGATTTTTTGTTCCATGCATACAAACTATACTTGATTTTTTGTTCCATGCATACGGAATACTACTCTACAGCATAAGAAAAGTATAGCTTGAGTTGATAAACTGGAATATAGAGAAGATGAACCAGAGGTCATGGTCTCCCATTTCATGCAAGTGCGATGAATTGAATCTCATGACTATGATGTTGGGACTTTGCAATCCAATCTCATTCAAAGAAGGGGACAAATATCCAATACCCAAAAAAAAAAAAAAAAAACTTTTGGCCAAAGGTGATCTGGGAAGGGATTATATTAAGGTGTGTAGCAAAACAGCAAGTTTGCCACACTTGAGCCTTGAGGTCTGTTTCTAGATTAAACAAAGCATATTTCCTCTTTAACAAAAAATGCTATGGAATAGTTGGGTGCCATTCGTACCAGTAATTGATGCACTAGGCTGAATAATCTCTTTCCAGCTACTGCAAGATATGAATAAATTGAGTATTACATTGTGTTTCCTAGATCAGACAGTATAGTGAATGAGTTGTTAAGATTCATTTTTGGCGACTCTTCTTTTCTTTCGTGACTTGAGCTTCTTTTTTGTGGAACCCTCTTTAGCAGGACTATCCTCATTCAACAAATGCTCATAGTATTCAATACTTGCAAATGGGGACGCTGCAGCCTTGCCACCAGCCTTTTGTTTTCTTTTTCTTTGGTCAAATATCTCATCCTCATCCTCATTATCAACATCATCATCTGCATCCCCTATATCAACATCATCGCTCCAACCCAAAAAAAATCCTAATGTGAAATTCTTTGTCTAGCGTTCTTGAGTGATGAAATCATGGACCTTTTATTGTGTTGCTGACTTCATTTTTGTCTCCAGCTTGACATGAACAATAACTTAATTGGGCCAGAGATACTCTCTTGGCTGAAGTTGATGTACCCCCAGAGGATCTTGTCTTTCACAAGTTTTATGTGAATAAAATGACTTCCTCCAAGAAACCAAAAAAGAAAAAGAAGAAAGGAGCAGAGGAAGAGGCTGCTGAAGATTTGTTTGAAGTGGATGGTGGTGAAGTGGATGACGGTGAAGTGGATGGCGGTGATGAAGAGTGATAACGAAGATTGAAAAATATGTTGGATTCGGCTAATGTTTCCATGGAAGCAGATGGTGACTACGATTATGATGATTTGGACCAAGTTGCTAATGAAGATGATGAAGACTTGGTTGGTAATGTCAGCGATGCAGAAACAGATGTCCCCTCAGATATTGCTGAGGGAGAAGATTTTGATGCCATTGCAGATGATGATCACATGACAATA
>NW_027069962.1:569257-571649 GCF_002906115.3 Quercus suber | reverse complement strand
ATTCTGATTTTTTTTTTTTTTTTACTCTTTTTCTTAACTGATGCTGAATGCCCTAAATAATAAATACACTTTCAGGTTAATTTTTGAAGTGGTCTTCTATTTGCTTACATGCTTTTAATAATGTGAAATGTAATTATTGAGACCCATGTTTTCAATTTTACTTGTTGCCTATTAGGATGTTAGCTATTTTTGCTTCTCATATATAACTCTGCTAAAATTTTCTTTAAATTGTTATTCTAGATCAGAATTACCAATGTTAGGTATTTAGTTTTTCTTTTTTGCTTGCTGTAATCTTTATTTAAAATGGTCTCACTGTAAAATCCTTATGCCATATTTGATACTCTTGTAGTACTGTTTGTGCAGTTATAGTTCTTTGTCTTGGTTTTTTATTTTTAAGGGGTCTAAACAAACAAACAAACAATGTAATCACTGTGATTGCATGCTGGATCTTCTCATGATGGGCATTGGTTTCAATGTAATTTGGATCTTCTCATGAGCTCCACTCTGTGCAGGTGACAAAATATTTTTCCTTACAAGTATCTATGCTCTTCTTGGATGCCCTCTTCCGTATATGCTGTGGTACCGTCCTCCTCTTTACAATGCTATGGCCTATGAGGTTAGTATTTCTTAATGTAGAGAAACAGAAGGATTTCTTGTAGGCTGTCTAAGTTGTAGAGAAAGAAGGATTTCAGTTCTTTCTTCTTTGTTGCGGACGGAGATGCCATTTATTCTAAGGACTAGTGGCAATATTTCTTTGTCTTGATGCTTTTGTTTTTAATTTGATTTTCATTTAGTACAAAGTTCAGCATTATCAACATTTTCCATCTGTGTGTTCCTGTGTGCATCTCAGTGTTTTTGTGCACATGTGCCTTTGTATGTTTATGTATATTGCATATCTTGTGGTTTGAGCTGGGAACCATTTGTCATGTGGCGTGCAGTCTGTCAATTGAAACATGTCAAACATGATAGATTGTTGGAAGTTAAGGACATTGATTGCTTGGATTGGTGTGAGGTAATGTTTTTTTTTTTCGTTTTGTATATTTGATAACCAGACATTTAATTGTATAGCATTAATGTATTGATGTTTTTGTTTAATTTATTGTAAATTATCATTTTTAGTGAAGATTATCTTTGAAATTTCTTGAAATAAGAGGTTTTGTTTCTAGGAATTTTCAAATTATTTCATTATCAAGAGGATTCCTTTTAGTTCTGTAAACATTAATTCAATTTCCAACATATTGGTGTCTACTGATAATACTTTTTTGATTGTGGAAGAAATAGGATAGAGTAGTTTGGTTATCTTACTCAATCCAAGTAAGGAAAAAAGGGAGATACTGTCTTGCAACTTGTCCATTAGTGTTCCAGGCCATTTACAGAAAACAGGTGCTTTAAATACTTCTCAGTTGAAGTTAGCAGCTGCACGTACTCCCTCCAATTGATTTTAAGGGGAGATGGCTGTCTTGAGTCTTCTTATCCTTACCTTCAGTTTCAAATTGGTATATGAAAACAAAAGTCTCATTAGAAATCTTAGGTACATATTTTGGTGGTTCATCATTCACACTGTTGATTGTTAATACCTAATATTTTTTGGCTGTATTCATAGTCATTGCTTTTACTTTCTAGCTTTAAAGTGTTTTTGGCTTTGTTTGTTAGATTTCCCACCTTTCTACTGAGGCATAATAAGAAGAAATGCAAATATTCCTTGATGGTTTTTCTTTGTGATAATAACTATTGTATTGAATTGCAGACTAATATCAATATTCTCGAGTTTTTTACCAGGTATACTAAAGGTCAGTTTGATCGTCATTCATGGCCCTTGATACTGAAACTAAAAGATTGGCTTTCATCTACTCTATTTGAGGGAAAATCGCCACGTCATTGAGATTAGTTTATCTGTTGCTTGCCATTCAAGGAATATACACATCCACACGTGGGTGTTTTAAACATTGCTGTCCAGTTTCCCTATGAATCTCTCAAGCTAGATATGGGTCCCAAGACTTATGTTGCGTATGGAGTTGCTCAGGAGCTTGGCCGTGGAGACTCTGTCACTAAGCTTAACTGCAACATGTCTGATTTGGTATGGTTGGTCATGTTGAAACTCCTGCTAATCACTTTGTTTTGTTTGTCAAAGGAAAACTTCTGTCTGATTAAGGTACTGCATGAAAATGTGTATTTGAGGCTGTATAGGTTAACGGAAGTGTATGTGAGGGCCAGATTAGTTGAGTAAGGGTTGGCATTTGGTAATTGACCAAATTTATGTCACCCATCTTTTACACTATGCTTGGTTGGGGGATGGAAAATGGGGGAGAGAAAAGTGGGGAGAAGAGTTTTTTTTTTTTTTTTTTTTTTTTTTTTTTTTTTTTTTTTTTTTTTTTTTTTTTTTTTTTGGGGG
>NW_027069962.1:550273-566624 GCF_002906115.3 Quercus suber | reverse complement strand
GGGGGGGGGGGGGGGGGGGGGGGGGGGGGGGGGGGGGGGGGGGGGGGAAGGAGAGGAAGAGACCGGTAGGAGTGGGAAAATATGAAGAGATCGAGAGAGAGAGAGGGGGATGAGAGGAAGCTATTGAGAAAATGCGTAAAAAATCGAGGGAGGGATGATAGGATAAGAAATAGAGTTGTAAGTCATCTTCGAAGACGACCTTCGAATGTCGTATTCGAAGGTCGCTTTCGAATATCGTCTTCGAATGGAAAGCGATTGGTACTGCCATTTTCGGTAATAAGCCGAAACGTTCATATTTGGGGAAAAAAAAATGAATGAGAAAGAAGAGGAAGAAGACCAGAACTGCAAAGAAGTAGAAGAAAAGCGGCAGAAAAGTTTTTGAGTGCACAGTAAGAAAGAGATTCAATTTAAAGCTTATTAGTTATTTTTGTTTTTCTTTTAATTCTATGTTTGGTGGCTGAGGATTTGCCGTGTACTCCTTCTCTTCTTATGAATGCAGTTATGTATATCACTCATGTTGCCATATAGAGAACAAGATTGTTGTTAAAAATCCTTAAGTTTCTTTTTTTGATGAATTATTCATACGGTTCATCAAAAAGGTGTAATTCTACCCTACTTAAAAATATTATAATAATTGTGAAGTTGATGATTCATTATGTCATCAAAACAAGTCACATGACTTTTAAATAACCTAGGTTACGTGACTATAAGTATATATACTTATAGTGAATGAAAAAGTGAATGGTTATTTGAACCACTATCTCTTATCCTCTCATGCTTAAAAACATTCGAAGGTCGTCTTCGAACATACTTAAAATACAGTGCTACAGTGTTAAGAACATTATTAGTAATTCAATATGGCCTGTATTTAGGGGTGTTAAATGGGTGGATTTGGAGTGGGTATAATTAGGTTAAGTATATAAAATTCATTTATCCGTTTATTGCTCATTTAACTAATTACCTCTAATTTCTACCCTTTCAGTAAAAAAAAAAAAAACTAATTACATCTAACCCAAAGCTAACTCAACTCAATTATTATGGGTAAACCCCAATCCACCCAATTACCAAATAATCATTGTAGGGTCAGTTTTTGCGGCCCATGCCCAAGGAGGTATGGATTTGGAACCCACTGAGCCCAAAACAATAAATTTTGTAGAGAGTGGGTGAAAGGGCTAGGCTAATAATGAAAATAACAGTATCAAACAGCAACACCAATGGGAGAAGTTGAATTAATGTGCTCTCGGACGAATATAAGTACTCTGTCCGAAGAGATGTTTTTCATTGATAATCTAGGGTTACAATTCCTGGAGCTACAACCATCTAATATCTCTTTTTTCCTCCCCCCTTTTTCGATCCCCTTCTTTCAGAGGCACCCTTCCTTTATATAGCATTGCCATCTTCCATCTCCTCCGTCCACTTGTTCGTCATCCAGGCACCCACTTGAGTGTATGTCCCATCACCCCACTTTTAGCCTTATGTGAGTGGCGGTAGCTGAGAATGCACTGTTCAGGGGTCTTATCCACATTAATGCGGCCAGGAAGGTAGGTGCTGTGCATTAAATGTGGTGGTCGAAGTATGCCTCCTTACTATCTCTCTGTTCCCGTTATCTTTATGCGTATCCGAGATTCCTTTCCCTCTTGACACCTGTCAAATAGATCACTTGAAACTTCCCTGCTCGTGTTGAGTCAAATCTCTTCGGATCCGAGGATGCAGGACTACTCGGATTATGAGCATCTCCTCGGATGGTATACGTGCTCACCTCAAGGCATCCCTCTTTGTAGTGGGCCTGACTGAAGGCCTCACCTCCTCGGACGAAGAGTGATCCTCACTTAGGGCCTTGGGCCCAAATAAGTTGGGTTGGGTTTTTCTCCCCCCACAATCATAATTACCAAAATGCCCTTAAAACTTTAAAATGACCAAAGTACTCTTAAAATCCTTTAAAATTACCAAAATACCCCCTAAACCTAGATATTAAAAAAAACCCCACTAAAAATTACTAAAATACCCTTAAAACTAAAAAATAACCAAAATCTCCCTGAAATCTAAACAATGACCAAAATGCTCCCTAAACCTAAAAATTATCAAAATATCCCATAAACCTAAAAAATGACCAAAATACCCCCAAAACCTTAAAATGACCGAAATACCCCTGAAACCTAAAAATTAACTGAAATATCACCTAAACCTAGAAAATGACCAAAATACCTCCTGAAACCTAAAAAATGACCAAAATAACCTCATACCTATAAAATGATGAAAATAACCCTAAACCTTTAAAATGACCCAAATACACCCAAAACCTCTAAAATAACCACAAATAACTTGAAACCTCAAAAATTACCAAAAATATCCTAAAACCTCTAAAAACAAACAAACTAGCTCTAAACCTCTAAAACGACCAAAATACCCCTCAAAATATCTAAAATGACCAAAATATCACTAATCCTATAAAATGAACAAAATACACCCGAAGCCTCTAAAATTACCAAATAGAGGTTTGGGGTATTTAGGATGTTTCGAGGGTATTTTTGTCAAATTAAAGGTTCTAAGAGTATTTTAGTCATTTTGTAGCTTTTGAGGGAATGTCACTAATTTTATATTTTTTATAGGTGTTTCATTAATTTTTAGATTTTGGGGCTATTTCGATAATTTTATAGGTTTTGGAGGTCTTTTAGTCATTTTTTAGGTTTTGGGGATATTTTGGTCATGTTTTTTTAGGTTTTGGGGGTATTTAGTCATTTTATATGTTTAGGGGGTATTTTGGTTATTTTTTAGTTTTAGGGGGGATTATGGTCATTTTTTAGGTTTAGGGGTTATTTTAGCCATTTTTAAGTTTCGGGGGTATTTCAATTATTTTTTAGGTTTCAGGAAAATTTTAGTTAATTTTTAGGTTTCGAGTGTATTTCTATCATTTTTTAGATTTAAGAGGTATTTTGGTCAATTTTTAGGTATAAGGGGTAATTTGATCATTTTTTAGGTTTTAGGGGGTATTTTGGTCATTTTTAGGTTTTGAGGGTATTTTGCTCATTTTTTAGGTTTAGGAGGTATTTTCATCCATTTTTAGGTTTCAGAGTTATTTTGGTCATTTTTAGGTTTCGGGGATATTTTGGTCATTTTTTTTTAGGTTAAGGGGTCTTTTGGTAGTTTTAATGTTTGGGGAGTATTTTGGTCATTTTTTAGGTTTATGGGGTATTTTGGGTTTTTTTTTTTTTAGAGGTATTTTGGTCATTTTCAGTGGTTTTTGGGTATTTTAGAGTTGGGTGATTTGTAGAAAAGATACTTGAGTTATAATTGGGTCTAACTGGATACCTAGTTAAAACCCAATAAACATTAATGTTAATTGGGTTAATACCCATTTAACACTACTAATAAACGGGCGGGTTTGGGTCTTATTTAAGTGGATGGATTTAGGTGGGCAAATGAGTTTGGGTTGATTTTGTCACCCCTACTTGCATTGACACATTGTTGTGCATCATAGTTAATTTTAGTATTTTTATTGCATTTCAAACTTTATTTGGATTATTATGAGGTATTCAATGGATTTTTTTTCCTCATGTATAGATGTTCTCAATTTCAGGTCTTGAGCTATAGTTCTATATTTTATTTGTTTTTGGGGTGTTTACATATGAATATTTTGTACTTAGGATATGTCCCCTTTCAATACTTTTATTAATTATCCCCCCCCCTCCCAAAAAAAAAAATGAAGAACTTTTTTTTGAAAGAGAGTTTCAACTTATAGCATTTGCTCCTGATGATTGCTCTTTATCATCAGACAAAGACACTAATCAGTTTTTGGTGTAGGCGGGATTAAACCCCAGATCTCTTATACAACCGATCAACCATTAGAAATTTTACTAGTTGAGCTAACTGGAATCCACACAAAAAAATGAAGAACTAAAGAAACATATTCAACATTCAAGGACTGAGCCTTATTTGTTATTATTATTATTTTTTTCATAAGCAATGCTATTAAAAGATTTACATACAAATAACGTATCACTAAAACGCATGGCTCCAACTACTTATAAATGGCATCCAAAATATGACCATATAATCCGTAGTGAGAGTTTCGTCTAGACTGAATCACTTTGACTGAAACCAAATCATCCCATTCAAAGATTACATCAAAGAGTCCAAGATCAGGACAAAACCCAACCTCATCCACTCCATTAATCACCACAGTATATCTTTATATTCCATTTTGAAATATCCAAAAATGAAGTCCTCATTAAAAAGTTAATATATAAATTTCCTTATATGCTCTTACTTTATTTTCAATATTCTTCTTTGACTAAAGTTTTAGGATAATAGTTTTAAAAACTTTTACATTTTTATGTAAATGACAATGCATAATGATATCACTTTACAAATTTGGATTTTTTTAAAGAATAATGCTAGAGATACTAACCTTTTTACAAACCATTGATGTGGTAAGTGGTTATTAGTAAATAGAAAAATGATGTTAATGGTTAGTCTAGATGAAAACCAATAAAAAGTTAGTCACATCAAAAATTTGTAAAAATGTTGTAAAATAGTTTATAATTGTAGCATTACTCTTTAAATATATCTGACGCACATTTGATAATTTTTTCCTAAAAACTAGCACACACTACACGCAATAATTTACTCTATTTCAAATCATAAATTTTAATTTTAAAAAAAATTCATTCGTATGTAACCTCACTAACATTAAATAAATTCAAATTAAAAAATTACCTTAAACTCAAAAAAAATATATAAAAAAGACTCATCGCACGTGCGTAATGAGTAGGGGTGTCCACGGGTCTTCATCACCCGACCAACCCGCTGGACCTGCCCGAAACTGATTGGCCACCACCCGAACCAACCAATCCAATAGTCGGCGGCGGGTCGCCACCCACAGAACCCGAACTCTTTGAGTCGGTTGGCGGGTTTCCTCCCCAAAAACCCAAGCCACCCGACCTGACCATCATATCAACAACATCCAGCGACATTCAAAGCTTTTCTGACAAAAAATGACAAATACAGGTGATATTTTTTCTTTTTCGGCGAAAATCTACTTGAAATCCACCAGTTCCAGCGAGATCCGGTGATATTTCGTCGAGATCTAGTCTAGATTCAACAGATACGGCCAGATCTCGCCGGATCTTGCGAAATTTCGGCACCAGCAACGAAACTCAAAACCGACCTGTACAAACCCGAAAACCAAAAGACCCGAGCCAAACGACTCGACCATTAATACGGGTTGGTTTCTGTTCTGATTTTCGCCCACCCGTGCGGTTCAGGTCGGGTGCGGGTCAGGCACAAACACGACCCGACCCGACCCGACCCGACCCGTGGCCACCTCTAACAATGAGCCAGTAGAAAATAAGTAAAAACACAAAATGCCACCGCCAAAAGACACGTGTCATAACCTGGTGACCTTAAAAAAAAATCAAACTTACAGGTACAGTACCCATGATCTTTCCCTAAAATAACGAATCTGCCACTCTCGCGTACGTGGAGTTGATAACATACCAGTCTCTGGTTGTACCGTGTGGGCAAAATTCCTAGCCATCAACGGTAAAAAGGCTTCTTCTTTTTTTGTGACATCAACGGTAAAAAGGCATTAAAACAAAGATTAAAAAGAATATTGGCACATATTATAGATTAATTGCTTGCAAATAATAACCTCTGCCATAATATTAAATTAAATTCAAAGTTTATTAATTGCTTTCAAATACATTTGATTTTCTTCTTTATGGTGATTATTTCTGTTGTAATTAGGTCTATCTCTATTTTTATAACTAGACTAGATTTATGTCATTTATTCCTTCTTAAAAATTAAAAAAAAAAAGGATTTATGTCATTTATTTGAGTATCATTTTTTTTTCAGCAAATTTTATGTTTATATTTCTTGATATGTATATATATATATATATACATATATCAAATTTTAGGATGTCTACGTTTACTCAACATAAGTTTTTTTTTTTTTTTTTTTTTTTTTTTTCAGTTTCTCAAAAAAAAAAAAAAACATAAGTATTTTTAATATTTTGTGTACATATACCGTAAAAAGTAAAAGTGCCAAACTTGAAATTTATCTCCGTATATCTTGTAACTTAAATTTTGATTTGGATTTTTTTAAATACAAGTTTTTTTTTTTTCTAAACTTTTGAGTACAAATTAAAACACTCATTGTAGCCTACATTTTTTTAAAATAAATAAATGCAGATAATAAGAAATTAATACTATATCAAAATCAAATTTAATAGATAACTGAATTTTTTTTTTTTTTTTGGAGGTAATAATAGATAACTGAACTGACTCAACATGTTGATTTGTCGGAGCATCCTTGCAGTCCAATACATATCTCCACACTCTTTCCCTCAATGACACGATAGATACATTCCCATCTCCTTCTCTCTCTCTCTCTCTCTCTCTCTCTCTCACTACTGTAGAATGCTAGTGGTACCATATTTCTACTCCTCTAGGCTCTGTGTAACTTCCTTCTTCACGGTTCCAAATAGAAACTCGTATTGCATTTCTTTGTCTTTCGTTCCTTTTTCACAAATTCTCTTCTTTTTTTTCTTTTTCTTTTTCTTTTTTTTTGTAAAGAAAATCATAAAGTTTCTTTTTTGTTTCTTGCTTATACCAAAAGTTTGAGCATTCCAACATTGAATCAAGGATCTTAGAGTGTAAGCCATTAGACCCACATGCAGATTCTGAGCCATTTTTGCTTACTGGTTGTCATTTGCACTGTTCTAAATTTGCATAAGAGGTTTTTGCAAAGCTTTTTGGGGTTTCTGGTTATGGACTGCGCTTCCTGTTTGACGTTTCTGAGTCAGGGAAATGGTTTTGGTTGTGGGTTTTTTGTGTTTGGGTATTTCTCACATGTTTTCAATTTTTTGGGGTTGTTTTTTATATTTGGTTTGTGTTTGAAGTTTTTGCAATTTGGTTTGCATGGTAAGGGTTTGATGCAATTTTTGTGTGAATTCAGAGGGAAATCAAGTGATTTTAGAAATGGGGTTGCTCTAAAAAATGGTGCGGGTGAAGAATCAGATTCAAAGATTATACCTTGTGAGTGTGAATCATTGAAGTTGTTGGAGAATTCAAAGTCACAGAAACAGGTTGTGAATTCAAATGGTGATGTTTTGGAAGAGAATGATGATGACAAAAAAGAATGCCATGGTGAAGATGAAGAATGTGATGTAATGGCATTGAGAAAATTGGTGAAGATAGAAAGGCAGCGAGCAAATGGCTCTTATGCAGAGCTTGAGAAGGAAAGAATTGCGGCTGCATCGGCAGCAGAGGAGGCAATGGCCATGATTTTGAGGCTTCAAAGAGAGAAAAGCTCAATAGAAATTCAAGCCAATCAATACCGCAGATTGGCTGAGCGGAAGCAGCAATATGACCAAGAAGTGATACAATCTTTGCGATGGATTGTGATGAAACACGAGTCTAATAGGAGTTTGTTGGAAGATCAATTGAGGTTTTGTAGGCAAAAGTTGAAGCTATGTACTATGAAGGGAAATGAAGTGGATCATGGATCTGAAGGAGTTGATGCAATTATGAGATTTTTGAATTCCAGTACAGAACATGGTTTTGATGATGTGTTAATTAGTTCTCTTGACATGGATTCCTCAATGTTGTAAGTTTATTGAGCATATCTTGAATAATACGTTGATGTAGCCTTTCTTCCAATATATTTTGGTTTATAAATGTAAATTCAGTCTTCTCTTTGTTTTGCCTTTGATTCCGTAATTTAAATTTTAAAATTTTGACTAAATGTTTAGGAATGTATTGATGATTGATTTATTTTTAAAAATTCTGAACAATTACTTTGTTATTTAATACCTAGTGAATACTGAAAATGAAAGTATATTATAACCTTGGAGATAGTCAGATAGATAGAATGCAGATTGGTAGAATGTCATTAATTAGGTCCAATGGTCTTTTATAATTTTTTTTCTCCTTTTCTTTCAAATAAATTTGATATATTGATACCGTTTATTTACACAATTATAATTTTATCTTGAACAAATCTGAGGTCTTAGAAACATTGCTCTCTCTTTTCTTTTCTTTTTTTCTTTTTTTTTCCTTTTTTTTTTCTTTTTTAACCGCTTATAAACCATGAATTGTTGATTTGAACAATTGGCCCGTTTGGTACGTGTGTTTAAATAACAGTTTTTTTTTAAAAATACGTATAGGTAAAAAAATGTGTGAAAATGCGTATAATGTTATTTAAAAACTAAAAACATATGTTTAAATACATGTTTTATAATTTCCTGAACTTTTCATTTGAACAATTAATTTCAAAGATACCAGCCTAGTCACAAATCAAACATTTTGTTCATATTTCTAGTAAAGTCTAACGGATTTAACTTCATGATGTGCAATCCTTTTGTTTTGATAGATAGGGAGGGAGGGAGGGAGCGAGAGGCGGGGTTCAAACCTGATACATGGGACACCATCAAGCATGTCGTTCCCATTACATTATCACTTAAACCCCCACATTAGTTTGCACTTATTTTTACCTCACCATCAATAACTTCAAATACCATTATCACCAAGTCAAGATGAATACTCTTTTGTAGCGTTTGGAAATTCTTTGGAGGCTAAGGGTGTGTTTGGATACTGCTTGTTGAGGTTCAAAATAATTAAATAGCTACAAATAGGCCCAAAAGAGATGGAAAAGACTTTGGGCCCATTTCGCACAAAAAAAGAGAAATAATAAAGGGTGGGTTCTCACAATAAAGAAAAGGAAGAAGAAAAGAAAGAAAGGGGGAGAAGCCCAGAGGATCTGATCCAGAGGTCCACAAAAAAAAAGGGCCCAAGAAAACAGATAAAAAAAAAAAAGCAAGCCAAAGGAAGCCCAGAAAGAAGAATTGGGTCGGGACGTCCAGAAACAGCACCAGAGGCAGAGGATCCCTGGATGCACAAAGTGAAACTAAAGCAGATTTGAAGAGAGAAAAGAGACAAAAGGCACGTGGACCTTATGACCCAGGCACACAGTGGAAGTACAAAGCAAAACGCAGGAGCTTTGGTTCCAACCATTTGAAGAAAGAAACAAGGAAAGGTACAACTGGGAAAGCTAGAGCAAAAGCCAAAAAGCCTCAGGTCAGCCAACGGGAAAATCTGGAAATGGGAAGCTAGCTGGGAGACTTTCATCTGGTCGCAACAAAAAGAAAGAAACTATGAAGAAAAGGAAACGACATGATCCTGAAGCAACCAGGCACGGGACAGACTTTAAGGGGCAAAAAGGAGAAATCGTTAATACCCCGAGAGCCCGAAGCTGTGCTATAAAAGGGGGGAAAGAAAAAGGATAAGGCATTCAATTCTAGACGATTAGATCATTAGTTAAGGCATTTAAAATCGTTCCTCTGAAGTCTCACAAAAATTGTAGAAGAGACTCTGTAAAACTGAAGAGAAAACAGAGGAATTTGTTCCCGGTATCCCAGAGGCAGTCGGTACAGTACACGCTCGGATTCAACGAATTCAAACCTTGCAAGTCTTTGAAGCTTGAATGGCTATCAAAGTCTGTAATTTTTGAACTCAGTTGAACCTTGCATCATGTCTTAGTGAGCATTGTAATCACAATTAAAAGAAACTAATGAAACACACCTCACTAATTAGAGGATCCCTAACGTGTGCTTTACATTATATTTCACTTATTATGCATTTCCTTTACTGTTAAAATGTCATTCAATACGAATACTCTTTTTTTGTTAGCTGTTTGTATTGTAGGAAGTTTGTTCTGTGCACCAATCAATTCTTAAAACAGCCATTTAGCTGCGGAAAATCGATCCCAGTCCACCAAGAATATCTTACATGGCCCAAGATCCTTGGGCCATAGTGCTAAAGAAAAAAGACACTCTCACATTTTGGCGACTCCGCTGGGGACTGGGTAAAGAAAAGGGAAGAAGCAATCCCTTCGCAGAACATGCCTCCAAGACAAAGGAACAGTAAAGGTGCTAATGTGCCACCCACGGCCTCTGAGCCCGTGGGGGAAAATGAAGTGGCCTCCAGACAAAGAGGCGAGGTGCCCCTAGCAGAGCACGAGGCTGTGTCAGAACAGAGGAATGCAAGGCAGGAGCTAGACCCTATAGCTCAGATGACGACGATGTTGAAAGATCTTCAACAAGAAGTTCGCCTTCTTAAAGAAGGCAAGACACAGGAAGTCAGAGACAATGCCCCCCACGTGGGCAACCAAGATGGAACCTAGCCAGAGGGAGGGTCAGCAGTGGGAGGAAGAACTAACCCCCAATACCTAACACTGGCAGATGTCAGTGCCCTCCTGGAACAAGAAAGGGGAAAACTTTACGAGACCCCCAAGCAATTTTCTCGGGATCCCCCATTCCCACCAGAACTCCTTGGCAAGCCATACCCCAAGGGATATGAGCCACCAAAGTTCCACCCTTTTGATGGAAGGAATGGAAGTACAGTAGAACACGTGAGTAGGTTCGTCCACACCATGGGCCCCTACGCAGGAGACCGGGAGCTGTGTCTAAGGGAGTTTGCTAAGTCCCTATTGGACAGAGCATACACTTGGTACACCACACTGAGGCCTGGGTCCATTAAGACCTGGGACGAAATGATGGAAAGGTTTTGTGCAAAATATTACCCTAGTGAAGACAAGGTCCCTTTCCAAAGTCTTCAGATGGTAAGAGAGAGGCCTGGAGAGGATCCTGTCCAGTTCATCAAAAGATTTGAAGATGTGTCCCTAGACTATTATGGGGACCATGAAGAAAAGGAGCTCGTGGAGACTTGCGTCTCTAACATGTTTTCGATTACAGACTCAACCTCGAAAATTTATGTATCACACAGTTCGCTGACCTGTTACAGAGAACAAGAAGGACAGCATAAACTATGAGGGCGAAGTGGGTGCCAGCGTCCCAAGCCATGACAGCATTGGTAGGAGAAAAAAGGAAGAGGCCCGATGGAAAAACATTCGAGGAACCACCGGTGATCCCATGTACTGAAGAAGAATTAAACCACGTCCTGGACAAATGGATCGGGGATGGAGTGGTTAGGCCATTCACTGTGTCTAGGCCACCGACCGAGGAAGAAAGGAAAAATCCTTTGTTTTGCAAGATTCATAACTATGTTAAGCATTCCACCAAAGATTGCTGGACCCTTCGCAGGCTTTTTCACAGGAAGCTAAGAGAAGGAACCCTGGAGCTCACCCAGAAGGAACCAGAAGTACAAAGGAACCCCTTGCCTGACCACAAAGGAAAGGGGGTGGCAGTTGTGGTAATCCATGGGAACCCGACAGAAGTAGAAGAGCCAGAAGGATCTTTCCACCCAAACACAGTCAGGACCCTCCAGAAGAATCCCAAGTTCAGATCACTATTCAATCAGCTGGGATTTGGACCAGAAGCAAGGAGGGTGGCTACAGAATCTCTTATGACCATAGCAGCAGATTCAGGAATGGAATGTTTCACAGCAGAATCACATGCCAGTCGAGCTTTCCTGGAGACAACCAATGCCATAACTTTCACTGATGAAAACATGGAGGTTGAGCATCCAGACCACCGCAGACCTCTCTACCTAATGGCCACCATAAATTGTGTCCAAATCAGGAGAGCACTAGTGGACACAGGAGCATCACTCAACCTCATAGCCCTGAGTACCTTGGAAGCCGTGGGCTTAGCTGGAAGGAGGATCCTGGGGGCTCCCATGGACATAACCGGATTTGGAGGATCAGCAGAATCAACCGAAGGATACATACAGCTAGCTCTAAGGGTGGGGCCAATAGTAGCCTTGACCAGATTTCATGTAATCAATTCAGAGGTGTCCTACCATGTACTGCTGGGACGACCATGGCTCCATAAGCACCGCCTTATACCATCTACATACCATCAGTGTGTTAAGGGGAGATTGAATGGGAAGCCTGTAAGGATCCCTGCCAACCATAACCCTTTCAGCCAAGGAGAAGTAAACTTTGTAGAAACAATGTTCTATGATGAGCTAGAACCCATGATGAAAGTCCCATGCCAAGGACCCCAAGAACACCTATCTTGGAAAAAGAAGAAGGAGGAGATACCCATGACTTGAGGGACCTCCTGAAAAGAAAAAGGCAAAAGAAGGAGCCTAGCACCTCAGGATCCCGAGAGTGTGTAGTGGTACGGGAACCTGGGGGAAGATTAATATACCGCTTATGAAGGTGCACGGGACCTGAGTGCATCGTGCAGGAAGGTCCTGGACCACCAGAATGTATGATAGCCCAAGAGGAAGTCCCAGATGAACCAGTTAAAGAGACACAAATCCAGCCTGAGTAAGAATTGCAGGAAGTAAACTTGGGGGCTGAACTGGATCCCAGAAGCCTGTTTTTGTCAAAAGTCAATTGGCAACACAAGAAAAGGGGCCACTGGTGGCTTTGCTCAAAGAATACACAGATGTGTTTGCATGGAGCTATGATGAGATGCCTGGTCTGGATCCTGGGCTAGTAGTCCATACCCTCAATGTGGACCCAAGAGTTAGACCAATAATCCAACCAGCCAGGGTCTTTCACACCGACATAGAAGCCCAGATAACTCAAGAGGTCAAAAAACTGCTAGCAGCTGGTTTTATTAAGCCCATTCAGCACCCTAGATGGCTTTCTAACGTAGTACCTGTGAAGAAAAAGAACGGCCAGATCCGTTGCTGTGTAGACTTCCGCAACCTGAATAAAGCGTGTCCTAAAGATGAGTTCCCACATCCCAATATCGATCTCCTTGTGGATTCAGCTGCGGGAAGTTCTATGTTCTCGTTCATGGATGGGTATAGTGGGTACAACCAGATTCGTACGGCTGCCAAGGATGCCGAGAAGACAGCATTCAGGACAGCAATCAAAAATTTTTATTACACTGTGATGCCCTTTGGCCTCAAAAATGCAGGAGCCACATACCAGCGAACCATGACAGCCATCTTCCATGATATGATGCATGAGGAAATGGAAGACTATGTGGATGATATTGTGGTCAAGTCAAAAACTAGGACAGAACACCTTCAGGTACTTGAACGAGTTTTCAAAAGATGCAGAGAGTACAAGCTACGCATGAACCCCATGAAATGTGCCTTTGGAGTATCTGCAGGAAAGTTCTTTGGGTTCCTGGTACATCACAAAGGAATAAGTGTAGATCCAGCCAAAACTGCAGCCATTGCCACAATGAAAAGACCAACAACAGTGAGGGAACTCAAAAGCTTCCTGGGAAGGGTCTCCTACATCAGGAGATTCGTGCCAGGACTGGCTTCGGCCACAGGAGGCTTATATAAGCTATTAAAGAAAGGAACTGAGTTCACATGGGGAGCAGAACAACAGGAAGCCTTCCAAAGGGTCCAACAGATCATGAATCATCTACCCACTCTCCAGGCACCAGTACATGGGCGACCCCTGTTATTGTACTTGGCATCAAATGCCCAAGCAATAGGAGCCCTGCTAGCGCAAGAGGATGATGATAGGAACGAGCAACCTCTTTACTATGTAAGCAGAACACTCAAGGATGCCGAGACCAGGTATCCTAGGATAGAAAAGGCTTGCCTAGTGGTTATTTACGCATCACAGAGGCTGAAGAGATATTTCTCAGCTTACCAAATCCTTTTAATGACTAAGTCACACCCCATAAAAGCACTCCTGCATCAGCCCCTCCTAACAGGAAGAATCGCACAGTGGCTGATCCTGCTTTCTCAATATGACATAGGCCTGAGGACCCCCAAGGCCGTCAAGAGTTAAGCCATAGCTGACCTCCTGGCACAGTTCCCAGGGAAGGAGGAAAGCTCGCTAAGTGAAGAGATCCCAGGTGAGGTAGCAGTAGCAGAAATCCCAGGAAAGAAATGGACAATGAGATTCGATGGGTCAGCTACAGCAACCTCAAATGGGGTGGGGGTTGTACTGAGCTGTGAAAATGGGGACACCATACCTCTATCTTTTAAGCTCGGTTTTCCTGCTCCAATAATGCAGCTGAGTACGAGGCGTACTTAACCGGGCTAACTATAGCACTCAGTATTGGGGTGAAACACATGAGAGTACTGGGAGATTCCAATCTTGTAGTCTCTCAGGTGAAAGGTGACTTTGCACTAAGAGAACAAAGTTTGGCGGCCTACAGGACATGGGCACAGAGGCTGGAGCAGGAGTTCCTGACCTTTAGCATAGAGTATACGCAGAGAAGTGAAAACAGGTTTGCAGATGCGCTTGCCACCATAGGATCCCAAGTACCATTCCAGGGAAAGGACTCTCTGGTCAGAATTGGAAGGCAGGAACATTCCATCTTAAAAATCCTCCAACAGATATCCCCCGGAGAGTCTAAGCAGTGGGACTGGAGGAACGAGGTAAAAGAAAAAATGAAAGAAACAGGATCCGGAGGGAGTGTCAAGGAGCTGAGGGACTACACTCTGATAGAAGGAGAACTATACAGAAGACTGCTCGGAGGAATCCTATCCAGATGTATCAATGAGAAAGAGGGGAAGCTAAGGTTGGAAGAACTACATACCCAAGTCTGCGGGACCTCAGAAAAGATCAGTCTATACAGGAGGATGCAACGCATGGGGTAATACTGGCCAAATATGAACAAAGAGGCATCAACTATATAGGAAAAATGTCAAGAATGCCAATCCTCGGTGGACAAGGAAGAAAGCTATGCTGTATTTGTTACAGAAGATTGGAGGACTCCCTTCATGGAATACTTGGCTCAAGGGATCCTACTAACGGACAGGACACTGGCCCACCAACTTAAGAAGCTCACAGCCAGATATTTCTTACAAAACGGGATCCTATTCAAAAAGGAATACAGCGGAGATCCCCTAAGATGCCTGGAACCAAAGGAAGCAAGGGAAGTAGTTAGGGAGGTCCATTCTAGTGATTGTGGAAGCCACCCAGGAAAGAGGAGGCTCTATAAACAGTTACTACTATTGGGGTACTACTGGCCAACAATGAAAAAGGACTCCGAGGAGATAGTCAAAACCTGCCATGCATGCCAAGTCCTCGGAGATGCCATCCATACTCACCCAAATATGTTACAGGATATGACAACTCCATGGCCTTTCCACACTTGGGGGCTTGATCTCATAGGGCCTATAAATCCTCCATCCGGCGGTTACATATGGATCTTGGCAGCCACTGAATACTTTACAAAGTGGGTAGAGGTCATCCCCTTGAAAAAGGCCACTGGAGCAGCTGTAGCAAACTTCATTCGAGGCCATATCATTACAAGGTTTGGGATCCCCAGGAGGTTGATCAGTGACAACGGAACTCCATTCATAAATAAAGACATGAAGGGGCTAACAGAGGTTTACTACATCAAGTATGGAAGGTCTGCGCCCTACTACCCACAAGGAAATGGCCAGGCAGAGGCCACTAATAGGGTGATATTGAAGATCCTTAAAAAAATGAAGCAAGAGTATGGGGGAAAATAGAGCGACCACCTAGCAGATGTACTTTGGGCATGCAGGAACTCTGTGAAAACAGCCACGGGATTCTCACCATTCTCCCTGGTCTATGGGACAGAAGCCATCAGCCCAGTAGAACTAATTGTTCCCACACCAAGAGTAGTACTCGAGAAAAGTCAGGAGGACATCGAGGACACAAACATTGAAAGGAGATTAGCAGACCTGGAAGGAGTAGAGGAAGAAAGAAAGCTAGCCAGGAGAAGAAGCCAGAGGTACCAGCAAAGGATGACAAGAGCATATGCACAAGCAGTACGCCCGAGGACTTTCACTAAAGGGCAGTTGGTACTAAGGACAGCGGAACATGTAAGAAGAAACCTACCAGGACCTTCCAAATTTGCCCCAAAGTGGGAAGGACCCTACATCATCAAAGAGGCCCATGATAGTGGATACTACTACCTTACAAAGGAAGATGGAACAATCCGGACAGAGCCCATAAATGGGAAGTGGCTGAAACCATACTACGCATGAGAAGGGAGAGGTCTCGGTACACTGGAACCCTTTTTGCCAAGTTCTCCAACCTGCTAAGTGTTTCTGTCTTTTTTATATATTATTATTTAAGTAATTTTGCTCAAGGCTCGAGGTAGAAGGACATTACATGATCCTTACTATCTTTGTTTCGATTTGCTGTATTCCTTGAATGACATTTATGTTTTAAATTCAATGAAATTTCTTCTTTTTCTCAGTTATCAAATCCTAAGTATCACAAAGTCCTAATACAGACAAAATCAGAGGGAGGATACCTGGGGAAATCTTTTTGATGCACAAAGTCCTAATACAGACAAGATTCATGAACTGGGACAAAAAAATATATATTTATATATGTATATTATCCAATGTACCCAGTTCAGTACTTGCGCAATCAAAAAAAAAAAAAAAAGAGAAGAGGGTACCTGACTAGAACCAACAACAAACTTGTGAGAATCACAGATCAGGACTCAGTGAAAAAAAAAAAAAAAAAAAAAAAAAA
>NW_027069962.1:481157-547654 GCF_002906115.3 Quercus suber | reverse complement strand
GCACGATCCAAGCGACCCACAAACTCCTCGTCAGCAAGCTCATTATCTACCCAAATGGGCCAACCTTGGATTTTTCCAGCAACAAAAATCAAGAAGATGGGGACAGCCTCCCGAAGTCCTCGCCTAATTTGAAGATCAAAAATCTCCCTAGGGTCTGGAACTTGCGCAGAACCAGTAAAACCCGCTGGACCAGAAAATACCCAGGCATGAGGAGATGGAGGGGTTTCGCCGTGAGACACCCGAGGAAGAGAATAAACTAGGAATATACCAGGGGTCTCGCAAAGGGAAAGCAGGGCGCCCAACGGCAAGCTCATCTTGCGCAGAACCGAGGAGCCCTCGCCTTCAAAGGACTAGGGGAACGTTCCTTTCTTTTTCGAGAAGAAGAAGAAGAAGCCATTGGAGTAATATGTATTTGGAAAGAAGGAAAGAAGGTGACAACGAAACTGAGCGAAAGAAAGGAAAAGGGTTGAAAACAGAAGGTTCAGGTAGACAAAAGAGAATAAGAGAGAAAAATCCAGAGTAAGAGCAGTTAGAGAACAAGATGTATGAAAAGACGCGCCAGTTATCAAGAATTAAATTTCAAAGAGAAGAAGTAAGCGGCAGTTATTAATGAAGTGTTATGGGAAACGTAAAAGTAGGTGGTGGGTGTTTTATCTCAACCCAACTGCCACGTACCACGAGAAAAGGAAGAGTCACAAAAAGGAGGGAAGAAGCAAAAAAGGTCAGGACACCGAAGAAATGGAAGACCAGGATCCCGTAGAAGAATCAGAACAAAAGAAGATCTTACAAAAAAAAACTCACGCATGGGCTGCAGGCAACCAATGAGCTCGGGGGGCTAAATGTTGAGGTGCAAAAAAAAATATAATTAATATAGCCACAAATAGGCCCAAAAAGAAAGAGATGAAAAAAAGATCTTGGGCCCATTTCACAAAAAAGAGAGAAAGGATGGGCTCTCACAATAAAAGAAAGGAAGGGGAAAAGAAAGAAAAAAGAAGGGAGCCCAGAAGACTTGATCAGAGGTCCACGAAGAAAAGGGCCCAAGAAAAACAGATAAAGCAAACAGCAACCAAGCCCAGAAGGAAGACTTGGGTCGGGACGCCCAGAAGCAATACCAGAGCCAGAGGATCCCGGACGCATGAGGAGAAATTGAAGCAGACTTGATAAGGAAAAAAAGGACAAAAGGCACGCTGGGAGACTCTCATTCGAAGAAAGACAAAAAAGATAAAAATCAGGAGATTTGGTCCCAACCATTTGAAGAAAAAAGACAAAGAAAGTACAACTGGGAAAGCTGGGAAAGCTGGAGCAAGAAAAGCCAAACACCTCAGGTCAACCAAGGGGAAATCCGGAAATGGGAAGCTTGCTGGGAAACTTTCATCCTGTCGCAGCAAAAAGAGAAGAGCTATAAGAAAAAGGAAACGACATGTCCCTGGGACAACCAGGCGTGCCAGGCGCTGAACCAACTTCAAAGGGCAAAAAGGAAAATTGGTAGTACCCCCGGGAGCCCGTCACTGTGCTATAAAAAGGGGGAAAGGAAGATGCAGAATTCAATTTTTTGGAGAAGCATAGACCATTCATTAAGACACTGAGAGTTATTTTTCTAAAAGTCCCGAAAGATATAAGAAATACTCTGTAAAAAAAAGGGAAAACAGAGGAACTTGTTTTCCCGGGATCCCCGAAACAGCCACTACATTACACGCTCGGATTCAACGGATTCAAACTTTGCAAGTCTTTGAAGCTTGAATGGCTATCAAAGTCTGTAATTTTTGAACTCACTTGAACCTTGCACCATGTTGTAGTGAGCTTTGTAATCACAGTTTTAAAAGAGAACAAAAAAACTAATAAAACATACCTCATCAGTCGGAGGATCCCTAACATGTTCTTCGCATTTTATTTCACTTATTATGCATTTCCTTTACTGCTAAATGTTGTTCAATACAAATACTCTTTTTTAGTTTGTTTGTAATTGTAGGAAGCTTGTTTCTGTGCACAAATCTATTCCTAAATCAGCCTGTTAGCTGCGGGGAATTGATCCCAGTCCACCAAGTACCCCTCACACGACCCAGGATCCTCGGGCCATAGTGCTAAAAAAAAAGCACCCTCACATACGTCCACCAAAGTGAGCAAATAATTTCTCTTCCACTTCGAGATCCTCATCAGAAAGCTTGATATTAAAGGGGTTTTCATCCCCAAGCACCAGAAGGAGAAAATTATTGACCACATCCTCCAAGGTAACAGTCAGTTCACCAACAGAAAAGCAGAAAGTGCGCAGAGTAGGACACCAACGGCGCACCAAATGCCTAAGGCCTTTGGCATCTCTGAAACCCTCAAGATTCTTGGAAATAGCCACTGCCTTCAGGACGCCGACACGATCCAAGTGACCCACAAACTCCTCGTCAGAAAGCTCATTATCCACCCAAATGGGCCAGCCTTGGATCTTTCCAGCGACAAAATCGAAGAAGATGGGGACCGCCTCCCGAAGTCCTCGTCTAATTTGAAGATCAAAAATCTCCCTAGGGTCTGGAACTTGTGCGAAACCAGCAAAACCCGCTTGACCGGAAAATACCCAGACGTGAGGGGATGGAGGGGTTTCGCCATGAGACACCCGAGGAAAGAATAAGCTAGGAGTATACCAGGGGTCTCACAAAGGAAAAGCAGGGCGCCCAACGACAGGCTCATCTTGCGCAGAACTAGAGGAGCCCTCACCTTCAAAGGGACTAGGAGTACGCTCCTTTCTTTTTCGAGAAAAAGAAGAAGCCATTGAAGTAATGGGTATCTGGAAAGAAGAAAAGAAGATGGCAACGAGATTGATCGAAAGAAAAGAAAAGGGTTGGGAACAGAAGACTCAGGTAGACAAGAAAAAAAAAAGAGTAAATGAGAAAATGCTATAATGAAGAAATAAGAGCAGTTAGAGAAGATGATGTGTGGAAAGACGCGCCAGTTGCAAAGAATTAAATTTAAAAGAGAAGAAGTTAGCGGCAGTTATTAATGAGTGTTATGGGAAACGTAAAAGTAGGTGGTGAGAGTTTTATTTCAACCCAACTGCCACGTCCCACGAGAAAGGGAGGAGTCACAAAGAAGGGAGGGAAGAAGCAAAGGAGTCAGGACACCGAAGAAATGGAAGATCAGGATCCCCGTAGAAGGATCAAAACAAGAGAAGATCCTACAAAAAAAAACTCACGCATGGGCTGCAGGCAACCCATGAGCTCGGGGGGCTAAATGTTGAGGTTCAAAATAATTAAATAGCCATAAATAGGCCCAAAAGAGATGGAAAAGACTTTGGGCCCATTTCACAAAAAAAATAATAATAATAAAGGGTGGGTTCTCACAATAAAGAAAAGGAAGAAGAAAAGAAAGAAAGGGGAAGAAGCCCAGAGGATCTGATCCAGAGGTCCACGAAAAAAAAGGGCCCAAGAAAACAGATAAAAAAAAAAAAGCAAGCCAAAGGAAGCCCAGAAAGAAGAATTGGGTTGGGACGCCCAGAAGCAACACCAGAGGCAGAGGATCCCTGGACGCACGAAGTGAAACTAAAGCAGATTTGAAGAGAGAAAAGAGACAAAAGGCACGCGGACCTTATGACCCAGGCACACAGTGGAAGTACAAAGCAAAACGCAGGAGCTTTGGTTCCAACCATTTGAAGAAAGAGACAAGGAAAAGTACAACTGGGAAAGCTGGAGCAAAAGCCAAAAAGCCTCAGGTCAGCCAAAGGGAAAATCTGGAAATGGGAAGCTAGCTGGGAGACTTTCATCTGGTCGCAGCAAAAAGAAAGAAACTATGAAGAAAAGGAAACAACATGATCCTGAAGCAACCAGGCACGGGACAGACTTCAAGGGGCAAAAAGGAGAAATCGTTAGTACCCCGGGAGCCCGAAGCTGTGCTATAAAAGGAGGGGGGAAGGAAAAAGGATAAGGCATTCAATTCTGGACGATTAGATTATTCGTTAAGGCATTTAAAATCGTTTTTCTGAAGTCTCATAAAAGTTGTAGAAGAGACTCTGTAAAACTGAAGAGAAAACAGAGGAATTTGTTCCCGGTATCCCAGAGGCAGCCGCTACAGTACACGCTCGGATTCAACGAATTCAAACCTTGCAAGTCTTTGAAGCTTGAATGGCTATCAAAGTCTGTAATTTTTGAACTCAGTTGAACCTTTCATCATGTCTTAGTGAGCATTGTAATCACAATTAAAGGAAACTAATGAAACACACCTCACTAATTAGAGGATCCCTAACGTGTTCTTTACATTATATTTCACTTATTATGCATTTCCTTTACTGTTAAAATGTCATTCAATACGAATACTCTTTTTTTTTAGCTGTTTGTATTGTAGGAAGTTTGTTCTGTGCACCAATCAATTCTTAACACAGCCCTTTAGCTGCGGAGAATCGATCCCAGTCCACCAAGAACATCTTACACGGCCCAGGATCCTTGGGCCATAGTGCTAAAGAAAAAAGGCACTCTCACAGTCTTCACCCGGCTCCTTATGGCCAAAGGTTGCTCAACTTCTTTTTCCTCAGCAAGCACCAACTATTTCTGGGATTTCCCAGTCTTCTTCTTTTTTGTCTTAAGGCCAATATCCTCTACACTCTCTCCAACTGCAGCCTCCTTCAATTTTTCCTGCTTAATTATTTTTCCTTTACTCATGCCAACAGGAGTACCAACACTTATGGCCTCTACTGTCCCTTTCTTAATTGGTACCCCAGCAGAAGCAAAAACAATAAGGTCACATCCTAACCAAGTTTCTGAAAAATACTGTGCATAAGTCACCCAACCTCCCTTGGAAGTGTGCCATTCTGCGAAACCTGTTTTACTACTCACAGCAGTAGAAACAATACTAGCAGTAGGTAGAGACAGATGCTTGTTGAGTGTTGGAGCAGAAGAAATGCTAGGGTTGGGGACTCTCCCAATTGTGTCAGAACCAGCATAGTCAACAAAGGATTTTTGCACTCTTCTCCAATGGTCAGCATAACCACTAGAGGCAAAACTTCTCTCTAAAAATTGGGCACTACGAACTGAGGACTCCTTCGTGACCAATAAGAGAACGCCTAGAGTCTCATAAAAGGATCCAAGGATGGAAGAGATCGTACTATGTCAGTAAACACTGAAGGAATATCCTAATCGAAACCAAACTGTCGAAGTACTCGGTGTGCCGAGTAATGGGTGTACCGGGGACCACTTGAGGAAAGCACCGGAAGCCAAGAAAGACTAATGCAAGCTAGGTAGGCTAAGCTACCCTCATTACCACGACGCAAATCGAAAGTGTTTCCTGTAGAAGTCAGAAAAGGAGATAACACAGAATCACAAACAAAACTGGGGCCAAACTCCCGGGAGGAACACCAATGCAAATGACCTGCTTGATCAAATAACTCGACCAAGTTAAGGCTGCCACCTTTCAAACTCAGCCAACAAAAAATAATAGGGTGGTTGTCAGTTGAGCTGCCACAAAGCCCTTTAACCACATCAGGGGATCCCTGAAACTTATCTTTTACAAACTTTAGATTCCTACATCTTGTTAAAGTGACTGAAGAACAATCCCACATAAATACCTGGAGAATGGCGCAATTAAGAGAAGAAGTAATTACATAACAAGAGTCACCCTCAGCTTCATCTCCATGAAGCTAATCCAATTAAGAATAGACATGGCCCAAAAACATAGGGGCTAAAGGATATTGAGCGCCCTGGGCCAACCTAATCGCCAATGGAAAGTGAGTAGACTTGATCCCATACCTAGGGAACGCACTAACCAGAAACTTGCTAATCCAGAATGCGAGGAACCCAGCTCTCCTAACTTCCTTATCTTTCTCACGCGAAAGATTCATAACCCACCTACCCATCTTGGCTTGTTTCCCACCGGGAGAAGCAGTACGTCCACCAAAATGAGCAAATAACTTTTCTTCCACCTTGAGATCCTCATCAAAAAGATTAATATCAAAGGGATTTTCATCCCCAAGCACCGGAAGGAGGAAATTGTTGACCACATCCTCCAGGGTGACAATTAGTTCACCAACAAAAAAGGAAAAAGTGTGCAGAGCAGGACACCAACGGCATACCAAATGCCTAAGACCTTTAGCATCTCTAAAACCCTCAAGATTCCTGGAAATCGCCACTGCCTTCAGGATACCGGCGTGCTCCAGGCAACCCACAAACTCCTCGTCAAAGAGTTCCTTATCCACCAGATGGGCCAACCTTGGATTTTTCCATCAACAAAATCAAAAAAGATGGGGACTACCTCTTGAAGTCCCTACCTGATCTGGAGATCAAAAATCTCCCTAGGGTCTGGGACTTAAGCAGAACTAGCAAAACCCGCTTGACTAGAGAATACCCAAGCATGAGTGGATGGAAGGGCCTCATCATAGGACACCTGAGGGAAGAAAAAGCTAGGGGTGTACTAGGGGTCTCGTAAAGGAAAAGCAGGATGCCCAATCACCTCATAAGACTCATCTTGTGCAGAACTAGAGGAACCTTCACCTTCAAAGGGGCTAGGAGTACGCTCCTTTCTTTTTCGAGAAGAGAAGAAGCCATTGAGACAATGGGTATCTTGAAAGTAAAGGGAATTAAGAAGAAAGCAAGAAGCAATAAGACTGATCGAAAGGAAAAGAAAAAAAGATTGGAAATGGAAGATTCAAGGAAATAAAAAGGTAATGTGAAATGCTTAGAATAAAGACACAAAGAGCAATTGGAGATGGCAATATGTGGAAAGACGCGCCAGTTACTAAAAATTTAATTTGAAGAGAAAAGAGTTATCAGCAGTTATTAATGAGAGTTATGGGAAACGTAAAAGTAGGTGGTGGATTTTTTTTTTTTTTTTTTTTTTTTACTTCATAACTCAGCTGCCATGTCCAATGTAAAAAGGAGGAGTTATGAGAGAAAGAAGCAAAAAGAAAGAGGGAAGCAAAAAGGGGGTCAAGATACCAAAGACCGAAAATAAGAGATCAAGATCCCCGAAGAATGATCAAGATGAAAGAATCCTGCAGAAACTCATGCATAGGCTGCAGGCAACCCATGAGCTCGGAGCGCTAAATGTTGAGGTTCAAATTTGATCATCTAAGGCCCAAAGAAATAGCACATTAGGCTAATTTCATGGAAATGAAGCTAGAGAGAAAAAAAAAAAAAAAAAGTTGGGCTCACGTAATGAAGAAAAGAGAAAAAGAAAGAAGAAAAGGGTGAGAGGTCCAAAGGATTGGGATCCAAAGACCTATGGAAGAACAGAATTTAAAATACATAAATCAAGAGAAAGGCCCCACTGGCCAGGATCAATAAACCAAAAGGAGCCCAATAAGAAGAGCTGGGCCAGGATCCCAAAAGTCACCAAAGTCTGGGGATCCTGGGATGCACAAAGTAAGATTGAAGTAGGTTCAAAAGAAGGACAAAAGACAAAGAGCATGCGGGTTTCATGTGCCCAGACATACAATAAGATCAGAAAGTACAAAGCAAAACGCAGGAGCTATCTCAAGGAACCAACAATGAGAAAACCATAAAAAAAAAGGTAATTGAAAGGAGCTTTCAACCCAACAGTAAAAGATTTCAACTATTTGGAGAAAATGACAAGGATGGAGTGCAACCAAAAGCTGGAGAGGTGGAAGAAAGGGCCAAATAGATAAAGATTAGCGAACAGAGGGACCTTGAAATGGAAAGCCAGCTAGGGGCTTTCTGCTTAGTCACACCAAAAGCAAGAAGTTATGAGAAAAAAGGAAACGACCAGCCCCTGAGAAAACTGGCACAACACGAACTCTGAGGGGCAAAAGGGAGCAATCACTGGTACCCCGGAACCCTAAAGCTGCGCTATAAAAGGAGGGGGGGAATCCATGCTAATGGGCATTCAGATTTTGATTCATTGATTGGATTATTTCAAGCATTCATCACCATTTTCTGGATTCCTAGAAAAGATATAGAGCCATAAAAAGAACTCTGTAAAGTTCAAGGAAAATAGAGGAACCGCTTCCGGTATCCCAGAGACAGCCACTATAGCACATACTCGGATTCAAAAAATTCAAACTTTGCAAGTCTTAGAAGCTTGAATAGCTATAAAAGTCTGTAATTTTTTAGCTTATTTGAACCTTGTATCACGTCTTAGTGAGCACTATCATCATAACCAAAGAAAGTTAATAAAATGCCTCTCATTGATTCGAGGATCCCTAACCCTTTTTATTGTATTTTGTTTATTGTTCTGCATTTCCTTACTATTTGAACTGTCATTCAATACAGATATCTTCGTTTGTTAGTTTATTTTTGTTGTAGGAAGCTTGCTTTGTACACCACTTGGTTCTGAAACAGCCTTTTAGCTGCGGTGAACCAAGCCCAGTCCACCAAGAACAATTATTTGGCCCAGGATCTTTGGGCCACTGTGCTGAGAAAAAAGGCACTCTCACAATATGTCACACTTGTAGCAATTCTAGGTGATACACAATTGAGAATCCAAGTAACAACTATGTTGTTGCAGCGAGTCCATGCTTGAGCAATCAGAGGCTCTTTCTCCATGGAAGGTGTGAGAATTGAAGTTCCATCAATAAAGCCTAGCTTGTTCTTAACACTGAGTGCCCTCTCCATTGATCTAGCCCAAGCAAAGTAATTTTCTCCTCCAACTAAAGGCTATGAAATCAAGATTGCTCCTGGACTTTAAGCATGAAGTAGGAAGAAAGGATGAGATTCATCAATGGTTCTTAAAGAAGCTGAGGCAGAGGATTCAGTGGAAGCCATTAGAGAAGCTTCAAAGCTTTGAGAACTTTATCAAAGTTTCTAGGGATTGAAAAACAGAGAAAAAGGGAAAAGCTCTAAACAGAAGCAAATTGCTCTGATACCATATGAAATCTAAATGAGAGAAACGATTTCATGAATTAACAAGCTAATTACAATGAGCTATATATATATAGCTAAGAATCGAAGTCGCTGGAAGCGAAAAAGGTGCTAACAAACTAACAGAAAACCAGAAAGCAGAAGATCCTCTTAACTACACTAGGCACGTGAGAAAAAAACTAACTCTCACAAGTGCTACTCAAAGACACTTAAATACATTACTAAGCTACAGGTAGTTTTGGCACTAATACACCTAAGCCTACTTGTCGTTTGCCTTTGATACTTTCTTTCTTCTTCTTCTTCTTCTTCTTCTTCTTCTTCTTCTTCTTCTTCTTCTACTCTATATTTTTGCCGCTATCCTTCTTCTTCTTCTTAACTTTGTCCACTGTGCTTGCTTGAGGAGAGTTCTGATTAGAGGAATCTGTGATAGCTTGATAAGCATTAAACCTCATAATAGATTAAAATAAAATAGAATTAGGGAAAAATATAATTAAAAAAAAAAGTTGTAATTACGACCATAGTTATCAAAATGTGAATCGTATCATGAATTTTTTTTTTTTTTTTGGTATCATTGTATCATGTATCATAAAATACATAAACACTATATAAAATTTATGAAAACTATAAATATACATACTTAAATGGAATATTTATTATAAAATTGGAACATATACAACTAATGACTACTTTAATTATCATTTATGCTATAACATTTGACCAAATTTATAAAATAAAATAAAAATCAAATGAAAATATATTTATAATATCCATATTCAAATTTATTAAATATTAAAGTGTAAATACATAATATATACGTCAAAATCAATTTTTTTCCCTCATTATATTCAGCATTGCCTAATCAAATTCATCTCCATAGGAGAGAGAGAGAGAGAGAGAGAGAGAGAGAGAGAGAGAGAGAGAGAGAGAGAGAGAGAGAGAGATGTCATTGGGTGGAGTTTTTTTTTTTTTTTTTTGATAGGAGAATTTGGAATCTAAAAGTTGGCAAATGTGTAGTATAAATTTTTTAGTGAAAAAGAGGGGGGTAAGAAAACTTGTGCTAGGTCTTTGTATTAGGCTAAAATAGTAGTATCCCAATGATTGTACTTAAAAATGAGTATAAAAGTATTTGAGCTCATGTCATAGCCCAAAATTTTAGTAAAAAGCTAATTTTAAACCATATGTTCATGTACCATCTAATACATACAATTCATAAAATACACACACACATACACACAGATATATATATATATATATATATCATACCATTCATGAGTAATTTTACACCCTTGTGTCACAAAATTTTAGTACACAATACAATACATATTGCATATATATCGTTCAATACTGACTACTATACCCATAATGTATCCAAAGACTCCATGTATGGTCACATCCTTGAGGACAACCATAGTGTCATTCTTTTATTTTGAAATTCAAATGTGACTTATCTATACTATCTATAAGAGGATTCCCCCCCCCCCCCCCTCTTTGAACCAAATTTTTATGTGGTTCAAAAATACCCTCATTAATAAATGGTAGCTTCTCTTAGAAATAAGGTTATAAATGTCAAACAAATAACAAATTCATCTATACTTTCTACAACACCTACAACTACTATCATTTTGAATTCAAAAAGAGAACTTCTAAAATTTAGGATTTTTTTTCCTTCACGTTCATCTTTTTATTCCCTAAACTTTAGCCCTTTTTTATTCCTTTTTCATCTTAATAAAACACCTCTAGTTTAAAAATAAATTTAAAAAAACAAAAAACAAAAAACAAAAACAAAAACAAAACTGAAAGAACTCCTAAATTTAGCCTTCTTTCGCCAATTTCATCTTATTTTTTTCCTACCCAACCTTTTCTCTATATCACTATGATAGAATTTGGCTATTGTGTTGTTATCAGTTAAAGTACTGAGTTGGAAGCTAGAGTTTGGCTACTGCATTGATGGGCGGATTAGTTAGTTACTTGTGGCAGTTGTATTGTTGATTGGTTAGTTAGTTAGTTAGAAAGGAATAAAACTATTTGTATAACAGAATGTACCAATTGCACACCTATAAGTAAGGGATAAGGATTGTAACTAGGATATAGATGAAATAACATGATACTTCTATGTGGTTAAATTTGCTAAAGGATAGTTACAAATATGATTCTAAGTATCAACAGTTACTTACTGATGTGGTAGCTAACAGTCCTCATACTTCCCGTTTCTCTCTTAAAAATGATCCGCTGCTTTATAAAGATAAGGTGCTCCTTAGTTCCAGTTCTCCATTAAAGTCTTTGGTCCTTCAACATGCTCATAATAGTCCACTTAGGGGTCATTCTGGTTATTTGAAGACTGTTCATCAAATGCAACATGATTTCTTTTGGTTTGCTATGAAGAAGGACATCAAGGCCCATATAAAGACTTGTGAAGTGTGTCAGAGAATTAAGGTGGATGCTTCTAAATCTATTGGTTTATTGTAGTCTCTTCCAATTCCAGTTAAGCCTTGGCTTGATATTAGTATGAATTTCATCACTAGTCTTCCTAAATCTCATGGATTTGAGATTATTTTTGTGGTGGTTGACAGGCTCACTAAGTTGTCCATTTCATGCCTTTATCACATCCTTACATTGCTGCTAAAGTGGCTTTGGTTTCATGAGAGATGTGTTCAAGTTGTATGGTTTACCAAGAACTATTGTTAGTGATAGGGATGCTACTTTCATTTTTAATTTCTAGAAATAGTTGTTCAAACTTCATGGGACTAAATTAGCTATGTCATCAGCTTATCACCTTCAATCTGATGGCCAAACTGAGGTGGTGAATAGGAGTTTGGAGCAATATTTGGGAGCCTTTGTAGGTGATAGACCTTACACTTGGGATGTTTGGTTGCATTTGGTTAAGTGTTAGCTCACTAACAATTACCATTCCCCCACTAAGATGATTCCATTTGAGGCTCTCTATGGTATTTCCCCTCCTACGGTCCTAAACTACGTCCTTAGTACTACTCAGGTGGCTGTAGTGGATACAATGTTGTAGGACAAAACTGTTCTTCTCACTCTCCTCAAACAAAACTTGATTGCAGCTCAAGCTAGAATGAAAGCTCAAGCTAACCAGCATAAGTTTGATAAGACTTTTTAGGTTGGTGATTGGGTATATCTTAGACTCCAGCCTTACAGACAATTGTCCCTAAGCATCAAGGGCTTTAACAAGCTGCCCCTAGATATTTTGGGCCCTTCCAAGTTCTGTTGAAACTTGGTCAAGTTGCCTATAAGTTGGCTTTACCTCCTAGTTGTTTGATTCATCCATCCTTTCATGTCTCTTCTTTGAAAGCTAATTTAGGTGCCCACATTAGTCCTATCCCCACTCTTCCACGATTGGATTCAGAAGGCTTCCTCAATCCTGAACCAATTGCTATTATAGCAACAGTCCAAACACCTTAGAACTAGAACTATCACCGAGGTGTTGGTTCAATGGCAAGGCCAGTCACAGGAGAATGCCACCTGGGAATCCCTTTACAAGCTTCAACTTCAATTTCCCCACCTTGTGGGCAAGGTTCTTTAGAGGGAGAAGGAGTGTTCTATGATTGTAGTGTGTAGACAGTGATTGTAGTGTGCAAACAGTGTACCTTGTGGACAATGTGTTTAAAGGGGGATGGAATGATAGAGTTTGGCTATTATGTTATTATTAGTTAAAGTACTGAGTTGGAAGCTAAAGTTTGGCCGCTACATTGATGGGTGGATTAGTTAGTTACTTGTGGCAGTTGTATTATTGATTGGTTAGTTAGTTAGTTAGAAATGACTAAAACTGTTTGTCTAACAGAATGTACCAATTGTACTCGTATAAGTAAGGGATAAGGATTGTAATTGGGATATAGATGAAATAACACGATACTTCTACTCTGTTTCTCTAATTCTCTTCTTTCTCTATCTCTATCTTTAATCTTCTCTAGGAGGCCTAGTTCCCTCAAAGAACTACTATAGCTAATCTAGTTTCTTGATAGAACCATTGGGTTCCTATCACACTACACCACTTTCAAACACACATTCAATAAAGAAATTATAGTTACTGCTTATCTCTAAAGTTTATCCTATTTATTTGTTTGAAAAAAAAAAAATCATGTTCATTTTTTTTTTTTAAATCTCACATCACAAGAAGTCCTAATTCCGAATAAAACAGCTCCAATTTTTTTAATAAAAAAAGATCATACTACTCATTTAAAAAATAATTACTTATTCTTATCCCAATATTTTCCTTATATCACTACACCACTTTCAAGAAAACGTTAAAAAAATTGCATTTTCTACTTATCTCTAAAGTTTATCCTTTTATTTGACAAATATATATATATATATATCATGTTCAACTTTTCTTTGTCTTTTTTAATCTCACTTCATAATTAATTTTTGAAATATTTGCAAAACAATAGCAGATCAGAAATACAAAATTTGGAGAGAGAGAGAGAGTCTCCTCTAGGAGGGCCCTCAATAACTTGGATCACCCATCCTCTTCCAGTACATTCTTTACAAAATTGTTCATCTCATCCTCTTTATAGACAAGTAGCCTCTACGCACATGTGTTACGTATGTTCTGAGACTCTTTTATTTTATTTTTTTTAATCTAAAAAAATAAATTTCACATATACTAATTTGGGGTTGTTATATTATCCAATCACCAAAAAATAGAAGGGCCAACCAACGTGCAAAGACGCTAGTAATATATAATGACTTGTTTTGGAGGCTCATTTGATATAACTAGAAGGTGTGCTTGACCTGGGCCAGGCCTGGATTAAAACTATGTACTACTAATGCGTATTTGAGATATGGGTTAAGTTCAATCTGATATTGAAGCCCACGCCAATCTCAAATTTGGGCAATGTACATTAAGATGTTATTGTCCAAGCCGACCTAGTGACCTACTCAAGGAATATTGGTTTGTTTCTGTAGCCTTAATTGCCCTTACATAACGACATTAGTTGTATGTGTTTGTTTCATAATGAAGCCCACGCCAATCTCAAATTTGGCCTATGTACATTAAGATGTTACTATCCAAGCCGACCTAGTGACCTACTCAAGGAATATTAGTTTGTTTCTGTAGCCTTAATTGCACGTACATAACGACATTAGTTGTATTTGTTTGTTTCGTAACGAAGATCTCATTCTTTGAAATAAAGGAAAACTATTACGAAGAGTTAAGAACAAGTTCTCATGCATTTATTACTTTTAAGGTAAAGTTGAGATGAGTTTCAAAACTTTCAATAAGTCTCATTTGCTCCTCTCTCTTTTTCTTTGAAAGAAAGGAAAACTGTTATGAGGAGTTAAGAACTAGTTCCCATGCATTTATTACTTTTGAGGTAAAGTTGAGATAAATTTCAATAAGTCTCATTTGCTCCTTTCTCTTTTTCTTTGAAAGAAAAACTGTTACGAAGAGTTAAGAACTAGTTCTCATGCATTTATTACTTTTGAGGTAAAGTTGAGATGAGTTTCAATAAGTCTCATTTGCTCCTCTCTCGTTTTCTTCTTTTTCTTTGAAAGAAAGGAAAACTGTTATGAGGAGTTAAGAACTAGTTCTCATGCATTTATTACTTTTGAGGTAAAGTTGAGATGAGTTTCAATAAGCCTCATTTGCTCCTCTCTTTTTCTTTGAAAGAAAGGAAAACTGTTACGAGGAGTTAAAAACTAGTTCTCATGCATTTATTACTTTTGAGGTAAAGTTGAGATGAGTTTCAATAAATCTCATTTGCTCCTCTCTCTTTTTCTTTGAAAGAAAGGAAAAATGTTAGGAGTTAAGAACTAGTTCTCATGCATTCATTACTTTTGAGGTAAAGTTGAGATGAGTTTCAATAAGTCTCATTTGCTCCTCTCTCTTTTTCTTTGAAAGAAAGGAAAACTGTTATGAGGAGTTAAGAACTAGTTCTCATTCATTTATTACTTTTGAGGTAAAGTTGAGATGAGTTTCAATAAGTCTCATTTGCTCCTCTCTCTTTTTCTTCTTTTTCTTTGAAAGAAAGGAAAACTGTTACGAGGAGTTAAGAACTAGTTCTCATGCATTTATTACTTTTGAGGTAAAGTTGAGATGAGTTTCAATAAGTCTCATTTGCTCCTCTCTCTTTTTCTTCTTTTTCTTTGAAAGAAATGAAAACTGTTCTAAGAAGTTAAGAAGTAGTTCTCATGCATTTATTAGAAATGAAAACTGTTGTGAGGAGTTAAGAAGTAGTTCTCATGCATTTATTACTTTTGAGGTAAAGTTGAGATGAGTTTCAATAAGTCTCATTTGCTCCTCTCTTTTTTTTCTTCTTTTTCTTTGAAAGAAAGGAAAACTGTTATGAGGAGTTAAGAACTAGTTCTCATGCATTTATTACTTTTGAAGTTGAGATGAGTTTCAATAAGTCTCATTTGCTCCTCTCTCTTTTTCTTCTTTTTTTTTTTTTTTTTTCAAAATATGTGTTTTTTTTTTTAACAGCCCAACATTCAATACCATAAAGCATCTAGTCTTACAACAAAGTCTCATTTGCTCCTCTCTCTTTTTCTTCTTTTTTTTTTTTTTTTTTCAAAATATGTGTTTTTTTTTTTAACAGCCCAACATTCAATACCATAAAGCATCTAGTCTTACAACAATCTTATTAAAGTTTCCATTTATTTAATAGGATTTTCTATTTACAATATTGATAAATGAGTGCAACTAAAATGACAATAGTGTTAACATCAATCAATTGAAATACACAGAAATATATAATTCAAATGAGGAAATCCATTTAAAAATATGAGTAACCCCTATTAATAGAAAGAAAAGAGAGAAATATTTAATATATAATTTAGCAATTTTTACAGAAGAGTGATTAAATTTTAGTTTGGTTGTCAACATACTATAATCCTCCAGTTGTATTTGGGTTTAATGTTAAGACTTAATCTGCAATAATTTTAAAATTAGGAGTTCAACCCTTTTTTTTTTTTAAGAAATTTAAATTTTTAAGAGTTCAACCTGAAACCATAGAATAAAGAATTTAATTTGAAATAAATCCTGAAGAAAAGTTCTAAGATGTAATTTACTCTAAAATATATTTAGGCATAAAAAAATAAAATAAACCTAGTGCTTGACACTGACTTACACAAGCATGCAACAAGAGTAAAATATAGTCTCAGGATGAAAGAGGCGCTAAATTCAGAACTTAACATTGGAACTCTAAAAATAACTTAATACTCAAATTTCAAGGCATTCAGAATGTGGAGTTTTTCCACAGAAATTATTAAAAGCACCGGAGGAGTGCTGACATGGTTTTTTCTGATCTCTCGATTAGTAAAATGATACGGAGTATTATTTATATAAATGTGATATTATTTAGTAATTTTTTATTTTTTATTTCTTGTGCTGATTAGGAAACTCATTCACATATTTACATAGATAGTATCATCTCATTAATTGGAAGGACCATGTCATCAATCCTTCCTGTGGATCTAATAATTTCTCCTAGACGAGAGGGCGAAAATGTAACTTGTATTTTCAAGGAACATATATAATACAAAGAACAATTGAAAATTAAACCGGGGAATTTAAGAACCAAGTATACAACCCTATTAATAGTATTACATAAAAATTAATAATTTTTATCACAATTATCCTACATTGTAAATTGTTACTAACTATCTATTCTTTTCACATAAATTCATAATTATCTCTTCATCAGTCACAGTATGCAGCGTATATAACTAGCAAAAATTGTATTTTTTGTTTTTTTGTGGTACTAAAAGTTTTTGTGCAACCCGATATGTAGGGCTTATTTAAAAGAAATTGATTGGGAAAATCTGTTGGATTAGCTGGGCCCGGGCCCGGGCCCGAAACCTATTTTTCTTATAATTCCTCTTCTTTATTATCGGACTTTTAACATTAGCAGCAACCAGCTGCGCAAAAGTTAAGTGAAATTTTCATCCAGGAATTGTGGCTTCACACTGCTTGATGTGAAATGTGTCACATAAAATTCACATATTCATACTAATTATTCACATTTTTTTACACATAATATGAAAGAATAAGGATATAATGTGAAACGATGTAAAAAAAGTTTGGATGTGAAATAATCAAAGCCCAATTTTGACAGTCTACATTTACATGGTCTACTAAAATAATGGGCTCAACTTTAACATCATGTTTGAATGAGCCCCTATCTTCCTCACCACCTCATGAATTTTTTTTTTTTTTTTTTCAAGAGATGATGCAATCAGGCAATCAGGCAATCAGCAAAGTCTAATTTTATTTTTATCAACTGGCGTGAAATAGCTCCGCGGAGCCACAAATTATGCAACCTATTTGGCTCCATTTTGAATTTATATTCTGTGGAAAACATTTTAAAAACAATGCATTGCAAGTTTGCAACAAAGAAATGGTGATTGAGAGAATACAGTTACAGTTGATCACATAATAGCTTAAGAAATTCTCCGATCATCCTGGAGAAAATTGCAGCTCAGTATGTACCATATATTCTTCCATCAAAGTTCCATAAATATACATTCCCAAACACATAATTTTATGCAATAGACAAATGTTGCACTACGCAATTATCACACATACATTTACAGCATAGCAAGATACCATTTTGAAGAGTCACCATACATCAGAGAGAGAGAGAGAGTCACCAAAACTCTCAGATTTTACAAGGTTGAAATTCTTTTCTTTTTTCTTTTTAGCCAAGCTATATATAATTTCTTTTCTTTCTTTTCATTTTTTTTAGTAAGTCCCCCACCCCCTCCTTCCTAGTTTCTACTAACTACAAGTTTTATAAAGACTTTGAATTTAATCATTATGGTATATAGATTTGAAATAATTTAATCCTAAAAATTCGGAGGTATAAATTTTTATCACTTACACAAGTTACTAACAAAAAATAAGTAAAAAAATACTATGTTCATAATATTTTCAAAACAAATTTTAAGTGACAGGTTGTTATTAGTAGAAAAAAAAAAGTAATTTATATATTCATGAACAATGAAAACTACTGTTGAGGTGAATTAAGTGTTACATTTAATAAGATTAAACTATTTCAAATTTAGTCAGGAAAACAAAGAAAATGTAACTTGAGTTATAAGAAATTAATTAGGTTAAGTACACATGCACAAAGATACCCTTCTATTATGGGTTAAGACTTAAGCGTGAAGTATAAGTATATGATGTGGTCAAAGTGAGTCAACTTAGATAAACTCTAGGTAGAAAAGAGTAGTAATGATTAATGGATTAGTAAAATGTGGCATGAAAAATTGTAATTCACAAAACCCGCGATGTTCTCGTTGTGCTTGCAAATGGTCACAGCAATCTATGAGACAGCACCAATATTGTTTAGAACATACAGTGATCAAGTATTGTCTCACACACACACACACTCTCTCTACCCCATAAAAATGTGTCATTAAAAAATTACTATGAGGCTGAGTTTTAGGATCATGCGCAAAGGAACCGCACGCGCACTGACTTGACTTGCTTGCCTTTCTCTCTCTTTGTCAGAGTCTTAGCAGAGAAGTTCTGCTCTTGGTTTCTGCTGCCAAAACCATCAAGTTTTCCTCTGTACCTTATGCATATTGTAATGCAATGGTTTATTATGAGTGGTGTATATGCAAACATTTTTGTTCAGGAGCACTGAGACTCACTCTCTTCTCGATATTTTTGTCTTTCACACCTTTGGTCCTTCTTGTAATCTTGGATCTCCCATAAACCCTTTTGATCAATTCCCCTTTCTGTCATTGATTTTATTAAAAATATTTTCTGTTGGTTTTTAATTCTTGAGGCAAACATTCTTAGATACAACTTCTTTAATTAAAACCAACAGGTTTGGCCATGATTTGCACGGGGTTCAATTTTGTAAACCACGTGTGCTCTTTATGGGACCCACCCCTTACTGTCAATCTTTTTATTTTAGTTTGTTTGTCTCATGCTTTTCTAATGGATGATGATCTTCTTGAAATTGAAATGAAAATAAAGTCTCATTTTACAGTCAAGATTTTGTGTTTTGTAGTTGTATTTATGTTTCACTATGGTAACTTTTTAATACTACATAAATATATATATATATATATATATATGACAGCTTTTCAAAGCAAATCAAAATACAAATAGACCTTGAAGAACCTTTCAAGAGTGTGCAAACATCTCATTCCAGTGTGTTGCCAGCCATCAATGCATGTTATAAAATAGTTCCATTTGCCCCATATTTCTAATTCCTAGTTGTTTACAAGTTCAAATCTCCTAATTTCGTTTAGGCATTATTCACTTATACTGTACAAATTTTTTAATTGATCATAATTCTATTACAATCTGTTGCTTGAATTCAAACCTTTGTGGACCAACCTAGCTATTCTATTACAATCTGTTCCTTAATTTGTTTCTTGTGGGAATGTACAAACATGCTTGCTAGGGTAATTATAATACGCATAGGTTTTTGTTAATTACAAGTACTTCAGTACATATCACTCTCATTCATGGTCCCTAAATCCTAGTTTTCTAAATTTTTCATGCTTATTCGCGCACATTAATGCACATGCACCGCAGCAATTTGAATACTAAGCATTGTTGCATTTTGTGCTTGGTGCAAGTGGTTTTGTTTATATTTATTAGTACATATAAAAATGTGATGATTCCAAGTCGCAATAGGCTCTAGACAGTGCGCTTAATTAGTTTGCTTACACTAATAACTTTGGAGTATAGGTCAAGAATACGTGATGACTCCTAATTTATTGACAACTTGTTATCTCAACATTTATGAAAAAATTTGTGAATAACCATTGCAATTATTTATAGACTTATTATTGTTATGTTATGTTATTGCTCTGTGTTAGTTAATAAAGTTCTTAAGCTTATCAGAAAAAATAAAAATAAAAATTATTTTTAAAAAACAGAGAGTAGTAAAAAGGTTTGTATTTTTATCTACGGGCCGGGATAGTTATAGATTTTGAAAAGAAAATTACAACAATGTTATAATGAGATTTTAGTTGCTTATTCTAGCTAGCTTTGGTCATCAATTTAATTGTACGAAATAATTAGACTTTTTAAGTTTTTTTTTCAAAAAAAAAAAAAAAACTTTTTAAGTTTTAAGAGCTCGAGAAAATGCCTCCCAATGCCATTGCTGGCAGGACAGAGCATATGGGCATATGCCCATCAGTGATATTTTCCCATGCCTCTGTCAGCCATCTTCTGCTCTTATAAATTATTACAAAAATTAAATGAATAAATAAATAAAAACTAATGGTTTTACAACTACAATAATAGCTTTTTAATATAGCCATTATTATACAGATATTATAATGACTTAAAAAATGATTGAATAGAATAAACAAATTTAAAAAAAAAAAAACATTTTGCGATTTTTTTATTTAAAAAAGCATAAATATGAATATTCACATGAACAAAATTAGATATTCATTTTTGAGGGACCAAAAAGTATCAAAAAATAATAAAAATCTCTATTTTAGCACCAAAATTTATATTTAATTAATACATTAAAAATAAAACTAGCATATAATAACTGTTAACAAAATAAAAATAAAATAAAAAATAGAATAATTATCCCTTAATACATTTCAGTTGAATAATTTATTGAGATGTTATTCTAAATTTTTCTTATAAAATCCCAAAAATCATTTATAATTGATTTGATATTTAATTTTCTAGCAAGTTTCCTTCATTCTAAAGTTAGAGGCTACTCTAATCTCTTATACAACCAAATTATGTCTCCATATTCTATCTAGCAACTAATTAAAATAAAAAATAAATATAAAAAACAGATTTAAGTTAAAAAAAAAAAATGATGAATTGATAACTATAAAAATGAAGAAAATAAAATTGTATAAGTATAACTTAAAGAAAATGCAAAAACGAAACAATTTGACACTACAATAGTGCTTTCAATTCGACTTATTGAAACTATTCATCATCATGTTTTATTCACTAGAATTACAAAACCAATTAAAAAACCAAAGATGATTTTCAAAACATAATTTTTTTTTCTTTATCATTTTAGCTATATCATCACCCAAACATACAAATATAGTTAATCTCCTGTTGTTTATGTTCTTAACTTTTATAATTATAACTAAAATTAGTAAATTAACTAAGAAAAATAAAAGAAAAGGGAAAGAAAGAATATATTTTTCAAACTCAAAATCTAAGTATTTTGCAATCAAGAAAGAAGAATTATTAATTAGATCAATCCTAAAATTCCTTTTTTATGAAACTAATGAGAGAGGTTACATATTCAAAGAACATTCACAAATAACAAACTATTTATGGAACTCTCTCAATCTAATTCAATAAACTCATTTCATGTTCTTCTAAAAGTCTTCTCATCTGTGTAAGTGGGGGAGGCCACTTTGGTCAAAGCCACCAAACCCTTTGCATCACTGCCCTTATATAAGATTTCAATGTTAATTCCTTTGTTTACTAGAAATACATGTCTTGGTAGACAAAGAATTAAAATTTATATATCCAACAAGGAGTAGACTTTCCTTCTACTCTTAGGAAAAGCACAAACCAAATCAAATTAAGAATGAACTTTGAGACAACTTCTAATGTGGTATCTTGTGCGTTGTTTGTATACAACATATGAAATCCATAGATGTGTGGTTCAAAATAATGGTGAGACATTACTTGCAAACAACCCATAAGAGATCAGATAAAATTTAGGTACAATACATTAAATTTTCTAATAAAATTTAATGAACTAAATTCAAATATATAGTTTTATTGAATTTAATTATCCTTAAAAAAGAAAACGTTGTTTGTAATCTGTACTTTATTGATTAATGCAACTATGTGTTGGAACTTAATTAAAAATCCAAATATACATCACCTTAGGAACTACAATTAAGTTATTTTGTAAAACAAATTTGCTGTTTGTTGGGCCATATTAGCATACGAATAAACTTATATCTAATAAGTGGTTTTAGGTTGCAGTTCTTTGGAAGAAAAACATCGTTGGTCTTTTTATTTTATTTATTTTGGCCACATTGACAGATCTATATATTGATGCAAAAATGGTCAACGACGGTGAAATTAATTAATTTATAAGTCTCATCGAATGAGCTGGATGGCTAGATAGTTGATATAGAGATAGGGCAACCTATAATTGGGACCCAATCCAATGTCAACTGCCCGTGCTATGAACCTAAAGTTAACTTCTCTAGCTGATAACGGAAACGAAAGGAAAAAGCCACATGCCTTTGAATTGACATGATGATGATGATCTAGACATATTTTCAGTAGCTCCTCCTGAAACCTTGCATTATTATTATACAACAGAAGCTTGCTTCTATTTATCAATTATTATTATTATTAGTTTTACTGGATTATCAACTGTTGAAGAAAAAGTATATATGTTCCTATTAATGATCTGAAATTTGGCAATGTGACAATTTTCTTTTATATATATATATATATATAGAGAGAGAGAGAGAGAGAGAGAGAGAGAGAGAGAGAGAGAAATCAACACAAGAATGGGTTCAGATGAAAAAAAAAAAAAAAAAAAAAAAAAGAAAAAAGAAAAAAAAGAAAAAAGAAAAAAGAGTTGTATTGAAGAAAAATTGTCCTCGGCAAGATTCGAGAAAGTTTGTTCTTATGTATTATCCTCCAGTTTGGTTACAAATTTGGTTCCTGAATATTACACTGTTTTTCTCTTCAATTGCTGACCCCCCATCCATGAGGGATCCCTTGCATTACATAGTTTCTTCTAGAGCATCTTGATCTTACACTTGTTGATCCCTTAGGCCATCACTTGAGTGCATGTCCTATCAGACACTCTCTCTGACCCTATTTGCATTGGGGTAGTCAAATCTACACTATTCAGGGGTTTTCTCCATATTAATGTAGCTAGGAAATTAGCTGCTAGACATTTAATGCGATGGTAGCAGCTTTTCCTTAAGATATTTTAGGGTCTTCCTTCATCGGGTGCCACTGTAAAGCTTATCTAATCCATTAGAACTTCCTAAAACTTTCCCTTGATCAACAGACCATTTCCTCTGACCTCGGCCTTGGTCGACTGAGAAGACCTTTATCCTCGGCTCGTCCCGTTGAGCCCTTCTAGCAAATACTAACTTTTTTGTTTATTAACACAGTCCCTTCTCTCCAAGATTCCTCATCTTTGGGCAAGACTTCGTCCTCGGCTTGGGCCACAGGCCTAATGTGTGAATATACAATGAACATTTGGGCCTAATATCACTACAATTCCTATTACACTCTAAAGAATCAATTAGTTGTAAACGAAAATAGTATTCTATGGTGGTTATTTTTACAAGTAGTACATCGATCGGAGATTGTTCTGCTCAAATAACACATAAATATGGTTAACCTCTAACAATCTAAAAGAAAAATATACCAATCATTTTCAAAATAAACAATTTATTTGGAAAAACCAGTATATATTTTAACGAAAAATCAAATTAAAAGGCTCTTTCATAACATATTTCACGTAAATACAAAAGAAGATAGAAATTAATAGTAGGTATATTTGCCACTTACTTATCAAAACTATTAGGTTCCTTTTTCTTTGTTTTGGTTAAAAAATCAAGGGATAATTACAGAAAACCCACTTGAGGTTTGGCCCGTTTGCGCTTTGCCTACCCGTGGTTCAAAACTTATCACTTTGCCCACCTGTACTTCATTCCGTTTGCTCCCTGTTACCCACCTCTCCCTTAGACGTTAGAAAAACACTTTTTTATGTGAAATTATAACATAAAACGGATCAAAACTTCTTCACCTCAGGAAATTTCTTACGAGACCTATTTTCATATGAAATAAATACTATGCCTCCAAAGATCTATTGAGACAGGAAAAAACTTCTACTTACAATGCATAAGAAGTGGGACTAGAAAAGAAGTGGGACTCAAAATGAAGGTGAAGCCGTGCTCGAGTGTTTGTCCTGGCTTGACTCACAACCGAGTCAAAGTGTTGTGTTTTTATGCTTTGGAAGCTTGGGTTTGTTCTCTATACAACAACTAAAGGATATAGCTTTAGGATTGGAAAAGAGTGACCAAAGGTTCTTATGGGTGGTACGAAATCCACCGAGTGAGAAACATGGCTTGGCTGTGTCAGCTCAACCTAACCCAAATTTAGATTCTTTGCTTCCATAAGGGTTTTTGGACCGTACCAAAGAGAGAGGCTTAAGAGTGAAGTCATGGGCACCACAACTAGCTGTGTTGAATCACGGCTCAGCGGGTGGGTTTGTGACTCATTGTGGGTGGAACTCGATGTTGGAAGCTGTGTGTGCGAGCGTGCCAATGGTGGCGTGGCCTCTTTACGCATTGCAAAGGTTCAACAGGGTGGTGTTAGTGGAAGATGTGAAGATTGCTTTGTCGATGAACGAGTCAGAGGATGGGTTTGTGAGGGCTACAGAGGTGGAGAAGTGAGTTAGAGAGTTGATGGACTCGGAAAGTGATAACTGGATAAGGGAATAAACACTTGCTATGAAAGATGGAGCTAAGGCAGCATTGAGTGAGGGCGGGTCATCTCATGTGGCACTAACCAAACTCGAAAATACTCTTGAAACACATGCAGAAAATCACAAACCCAGGTCAATGCAAAGAAACTTTGAAGTTCTAGGTTTCGTGAGAAACTTCCTGAGGGGAAGAAGTTTTGATCCGTTTTATGTTATAATTTCAAATAAAAAGTGTTTTTCTAACGTCTAAGGGAGAGGTAGGTAACGGGGAGCAAACGGAATGAAGTACAGGTGGGCAAAGTGATAAGTTTTGAACCACAAGTAAGTAAAGCGCAAACGGGCCAAACCTCAGGTAGGTTTGCTATAATTATCCCAAAAATAAAAATAGATTTCATTGCAAAGTCAAAGTACAAAAATGGGATAAACGAGAATACCCAAGACTCTCGCGTGAACGTTATTGCACCTAAACTGTACGGCCAATTTGCAAATTAGATGCCATAAATCCAACGTCAAACCTCATATTCATACGCTGAAAGTTCCTTATTTCCACTAAATTGAATATTCATGGCTTTTAGTTTATCTACAACTGTTTATCTTTATTCAACTGAATAATTTTGATTTGGGACAACTAAAAGTTTAACTCATGTTCAATTGGTATTTACTTTTGATTTGAACATTCAAAGGATTGAGGGTTTGGTACTACCTTAACTTAAGAGCTTAAGTTAAGGTATAATGATTAAATGATGCATACATGATTAATTGTGATCAAGGCATGACTAAATTAACCACAAGACTAACTCGAACTAAAAACAATAATATAAAGCAAGTAAATCGAACTAAAAATTAAAGATCTAGCCTAAATTTACTTGCATTAATGCAATATAACTACTACAATAGAGGTTCAATAAATTTTAGAGGCTGAGATTACAAATTATAAATAAGTGAATTTTAATTATTTTGTTTTTTTTTTTTTAATTATTATAAATGTGAGAGGAAAGATTTCAACCTTGATTCTAAGGTATAAGGATCTTGAGAAACAAATAAGGTTTTGGTATAGAGTTGGAATGAGTTTTTCTATTAAATATAATCTTAATATCTATTTATATTTGTATTTTGGTACTTAGGCTACGTTTGTTTCAGTGTAAAATATTTTCAGGTGAAAATATTTTCGGGAAAGGAAAATATTTTTTAGTGTTTGGTTGCATTTTAAAAATTATATTAGAAAACAATTTTCAGTGTTTGGTAACATTTTGAAAATCCTATTTTCCTACAAATTTTTCATTTTTCTCAGCCATTTTCTCAGCTTCCAAACAAATTTTATATTACAAAATCCACCACCACCCACACATCAGCACACAAAGAAAATCCACCATCACCCACACAATAGCACCCACAGAAAATCCACCACTATCCACACAAAACCCACCACCACACAATAGAAAAACCACCAAAACACCACCACAAAAAAAAAAAAAAAAAAAAAAGAGATCAAAGAGAGAAAGATTGAGAGAATGAGGGAAAGATTGTGGGTGGATCAGCTTTTGTAGAGGATGGGTCGAAGGTGTGTGGATCGGAGGTGAGGTGACAAGATCGGACTAAGTAGAGGGTGGATCGGAGGTGAGGTGAGGTTGTTGGAGTGAAATAGAGGGTGGATCAGACTCAACGTGGGTGGATCGGCGAACTATGGGTCAACGGAGGAGCATGAACTGGCGTGAGGAGTACGGACTGGAGGAGGAGCACGAATTGGGTCATCAGACGGTGACCTGTGTTGGTGTGTCTTGCTCTGTGAAGCTTTGTCTTCACTAAGCTTGGAATGTGTCTGTAAGGAACTTCGAGAGAGTGTGAGGAGTGTGTCTGTGAGGAGTGTAATTGGTTTGAAGGTAAAATAAAGCTAAAATTGTTTTACGCCAAAACAGAGTTATTTTACGGTCAACACGGAAACTGGTTTCCGTTTGACCAAATTTTTTGAGCTCACCAAACAAGTTGAGGGGTGTAACTGAAACCATTTTCACCCAAAACAAATGCATCCTTAATATGCGTTTGGATTCATATTATTTGAGCTGCGTTTGCCTTTTTTTTTTCTTTTTTTTTTTTTGAACCAACACCTTTTGTATTGTTTATGTTAAGGCAAATGCATAGTACTTTCAGCGTGAACAGTAACTTATTATTATTATTATTATTATTATTATTTTCAGTTTTCAGTTTTCAGCAAGATAAATGATATCTAAACTCATCCTTCGTGTATGTTTGGATTGCACTGAATAGGAAAAAATATTTGCGTTTGGCTTTTTTCTGTGGGTCCTGTGCATTGTTCACGGGACCTACAAGTATAAAAAAATGCAAATATAACTTTAAAATTAAGTCTCACGACACTATTCACACATTTAAAAATTATTTTGCTACAATATTTTCAGTTTTCAATTTTTAGTAATAAACGGTATTCAAACATACCATCAATATAACTTATTATAAGAAATATTATAAAAATAAGGGTCATGCTAACGAGTGCCCTTAAGGCACAGGTTAAGAATCCATTTTAAAGAAAGTTTTAACATCACTTTTATAGGAAATGAAAAAAGCTGTCAAAACATTAATTGTTTTTTTTTTTTTCCATAAAAACTTTCTTTAATTATATTCTTAATCAGTGCCCTAAAAACACTCGTTAGCATTTTTCTAAAAATAAATATTAAAAAAAAGTTATTGTCGACACATTTTCATGACCTCAATTAATTATTGAGAAATGCGATGTCAGACTCAAGTCGTTCTTAATTTTTCCTCAAAAAAGAAAAAAAGTTATTCTTATTTTTTGGGTCGATGCCTAAAACTTTTGTTTTTCGTTTTAAATTTCAGATTATTATAACTATACCTTTGGGCAATATGGGAATGGCACATAATAATTTAAGATGTATTTGACTTATTAATGGTTGGACACCTGTTTAACACATAAGATTCTTTCTTGTTTTCACGTTTCAATCATTGATTGGAAAGATTAAATTAAAGTATAAATAAATAAGTCACACAACTTGAAAATCCGAGTTGTCATTCTCCACCGTAACTTATTTTGATAGATACAAGAGATTGAATTCATCGTACAAAAATAGAAATAAGGTATCCTCCACCACATCCTGGCTTAACTATAAAAACCTGTCCATTGGGACTGCGATTTTTGGTCCACATTTCCAATAAATATATTCTCTATAACGAAAAATTAAATTATGTTTCAAGTGTATCTGTCATTTCTCTTGCTGAAGTTGGGTCCACAGCTGTGTGGGCCTCTATAACACACTTCACATACTCATTACTCTCTCTCTCTCTCTCTCTCTTTAATCATATTTTGTTTTTATACTCTTTATGTATTTCTGGGTTCATAAAAAAGACAGTGCAATTTTGGCAGATGAGCTCCACTGCCCCCAGTTTCTCTTCCCGGGGAAAAAGAACTGGTACATGCATTAAATTTCAGCCATATTTTACGCGAAGGAAAATATCTAGGTTTATTTTCTTTTTTTCTTTTTTGTTTACTTCTTTTTTAATGAATGGTTTATCAGGTGTTTTTTTTTGTAAGGCGTGGCGTCGGATTTCATTAATAAAACAGAGTCTAATATGACCATTCCATATTGAATAGTTAATTTAGGAAATATCTAGTTAATAAATAATAAACTTGAGGAAGCACAAAGTTTGAGGATTAACTTTAAAGATACGATGACTATGATATAAGGCTTTTAAGCGATCTTTGAAGGTGCTATACTTAGAAAAATGTTGATAAAGATTGGATTTTGTTAATAAATGACTTAAGGTCATTGATTTAGAAAATAATTTTAAAAATTTTTTATATGAAAAAAAAAATTATAATTTTTTATATTGTTCATAAAAGTTATATTAAATCTAATGCATTAAGGACATCAATTAACTAGATCCAAATAAATAAACTAGATACAAATAAATAAAGAAGTTAATATGACTAGTTTATCCTTGAAAAAGAGAAAAAAGGCATTTTGCTGTGTGCAGCCAAAAGCTGGAAAACCATAAAGGCAAAATTTGTAACCACGTGGCCGAGGCTGGCTGATGCTATTGAAAGAATGAGCTATAAGAGTTGGTGATTATTCCAGACTTCACACGCCAAATGTGATACTTGATTGATGTCTCTACATGCACTAAAAACATAAAAGAAAGTGATAAAGTTAGAGCTAAACCCAAAAAAAAAAAAAAATGCACAAAGTTAGTTTTTGCAATCAATTTCATTTTTTTCGTATGTTAGTATCCTCCCTCTCAAGTTTCAACTCATTATAGCAAAAATTGAGCAAAATTGGTCCTCTTTCTCTCTGCCCCATTCACCTAACTCAACCCCAAAGTCCAAAAAAAGAATATTGAATGAATGGGTTAGAGTTAGAGTTGAGTTTGAGAGAGAGAGAGAGAGAGACCCAAAAAAGAAAAAAAAGGAAAAAAAGCCCAAAACAAACCTAAATTAATAGCTGGAAAATGCTGGAATTTTCAACCTACTCCTCCAAGAATCGCTTCACAATCTTCACGCTTGGTTCCAACACCTGCCTCTCCCAAACTTCTGACCCCGAAACGTTTGAATTTGACATAACCTCTCGAAACGCCTCTGTGGCATCTAATCTCCGTAGGTCCCACCCTGCCCTTTTTAGCCGTACGATCTTCCCTATCTGCTTCTTTGCTAGCTGACACGTGTTGTCCTTTATTTCCCTCACCGCGTCCATATATGCCTCCTCCGTCCGCACCGGATCACCACCAACTCCACCTCCATGCCCATCATGTGGTGGGTATTTCTTAAAATAATTTTCAAACTCAGGTATTCCGATTGCTTTCTTCAACCCGGAGCGACTCGGAAACTCGCTGAAAAACTCGGTCAACTCGTCCAACATCCCCGAGTCGAACATGTCCTCGACTCGGAGCGACAGGTACTCCGACAAGACCCTCATTGACACGTCCACCCATAGGAAACAGCAGTTGTACCTTAAAGTGGAGGAGGGAAAGGAGCGGGACGAGGGGTCGAATACGTTTGAGTCGGGATCGAACCGGTCGACAAGGAGAGCATGTACAAAGGAGTTGGAGCCACCTACGATTAGTGGTAGTTTTCTTCTGGAAACGATGTCGGAGATGACTGAGCCAGCGAGGTTTCGGAAATCGAGAGGTGAGAAGTCGTCGTGGAGGACTGGGTCGACCTCGCCGAGGAGATGATGAGTGATGCCACAACGTTGGTGAAGTGGGATTTTGTTGGTGGTGATGTCAAGGCCATTGTAGACTTGCATTTTGTCGGAGTTGATAATCTCAGCGTGGAATCGAGTGGCTAAGTCGATGGAAAGCTTGGATTTTCCTGTCCCAGTGGCCCCCATGATAACAACAATCTTGTCCTTCTGCTTGTTATTGTGATTATGATTATGGTTAGTCTTTAGGTGATGAGGAGTAGAGTCCATGCGAGGCCAACGGGGTTTTTTGAAGAAGAGCTTGGGTTTGGAAGAAGAGAAAAAAGAATAGTGGGAATAAGAAGAGTACTGGACAAGCCTCATGTCTATTCTCATAGAGAGAGAGAGAGGGAGAGAAAGGACAGGCTGGTGTTGCTCTCTTCTTGGTGAGGTGTGTGTAGTGTCAAGTGTGTACTATCTCAACCAAAAATTTCACTCACTCCCTTCTCACCCTGGCCTGTACATGTACATGTACATCTGCTCTGCTCTCTCTCGCTCAGGACCAGAATGCCATTTCAAATTGTTTAGATTTTGCCTGTCCTGTGAGATGAACAAATGGAACCGTCAACTAATTTAAAGCCGTTTTATATATCGTGTAACGCTCTTCTTTTTTTGACACAAGTGTAACGCTCTTCTAAACTTCAACTTGCCTGTCCTGTGGGATGAACAAATGGAACCATATTGTGTAACGCTCTTCTTTTTTTCGTCAACTAATTTAAATATCTCCAGAAATTAATAAAAATAATCATAATAATATTTTTTACACAAATAAAAGTATCAAGGATTTACATCGTTCCACTTTTAACCTATATCCAAATGAAAAAGATAAAAATTCACTAGTAAATTTAAAAATTACCAAATCAGTGTAGAGTTACTATAACAAAATGTCAGTAACTCCTTGTGCGTGGTTATGTACTTTACAATAGTACACCAACCTTTCTCTCATTGTTATGTCTTTTGTTATTCATATTGAATAAAATTTAGGAAGCGTTTGGTAGTGTAGTTTGAATAAAGTTATTTATGTTTTTTTTTTAAATACGTATAAGTGAAAAAGTGTATAATGTTATTTAAAATATAAAAATGTAAGTTTGAAAGGTTAAAACAAACAGGCCAAAATTTGGTTTTCTTTTTTCTTTTGATACTACTTTGGTACATCAACCTCTCTCTCCGTGTGTGTGCAGTTGCATTTTTTTTCTCTTTCTTTGGCTTTCTACACACACACACACACACACGAGATATAATGTCATATCAATTGAAATTTCTTTCTTTGGCTTTCTAGATACACACGAAATATAATGTCATGTCAATTGAGATCGTATTTTAAAAATATGATTTCACAAGTGTGTATGAAAATGTACAATACAAAATATGTAAAAATATTTAGCCTATGTAGGATAATATTGTTACACCTGTATAAAATTTTTGAGACACAATTAATTATAAAATACTAGTATGTAGCCCCGTGTTACCGCACGGAAATGGATATATTATTAATTATGACTTTATTCATGTTTAAAAGGCTCAATTAAGTCTAAATTCATATTATTAACCAGAAAATTTCATTAACAAAACTTAGCAATATATACATTTTACACAGAAAGATGAACCTTAGTGACAATGTTTATCCAAAAGATCCATTTACACTTTTGAATCTTCAATCTCTATTGGTGATTGAAATTTTCGTAGCTTAAAAAATTTTTAAAAAAAAAATTCTTAGAGTTGTACTCATTTTGTAGTTTTACGATGAGTCATTTTGTAACATGATGGACATTTGTGTGAATAAAAAACCTCTGAAGTTCCATGGCTAATAAAAGAAATTCTCTCCAATCTCTTTTTATAGAGAGATGGGTTTGTGCATGTTTTTATACATCCTTCATAGTTGTATTATCATGAAGCAGGTCCAATGAATTTAGATTGGTACTACCGATTCCCAAAGCATGAGTGTTTAATGTGTTATTAATTTCATTTCATTGGCTTTTGCACATGACAACAAACTTAAAAATAATTAGATTATACACGTGTATAGTAAAATTATACTCCAATTTCAGATTCTAATTAAACAATTAGAATGATAATATATGATAGTAACAATAATAGGAAAATTCAAATAAAATTTCGGATTAAATTGTAACAATCTGAATAAAAAATTACAGTAGAAAGACAGGGAAGTAACTTAACGCCAACATTTAAAAATCAAATTGGACACATAGCACAAAATTAAACTGCAATTAGAAATTAATTTGATTCGATTTGAATTCTAAAATTAAACTTCAACTTAATATAATATATATGATTATATTTTTGTCACTTTTAACAAATTAACAAAATCTTAATCTAGACACACTAAATCTATTAAAAAATAAGAACTGATCATTGAGCTTAGAATCTTCTTGGAAGCGTCAATGAAGCGCTAATGTATGAGAGTGTGAAGCAAGGAAGAGTGAGATTGAACATTGTGTTTGAACCCGGCCTTACTCTAAGAAATCCGTAAGGAGAAGGAGAGGGCAGTGTGTGGATCTAGTTGGTAGAGGTTGAGAGAGGAGGAGACATGGGATGACGATATGGAATTAGGAGGAGATTATGTTTTATTTTTATAGTCTTTCTCGTTGGACTCATTGGTTTTGGTTGTGGGATTAGAAGAGGTTTAGACTCTATTGAGATCACCCATAAAAGTGTGCAGGTGAGATGTTCTTACTTAAGCCAATGAGTATTATTATTATGGTTTTCTTGGCTTCCGTGTTAAATATTAATGCATCATTTATTTGGGCACAAAAATTAGAAAATTTAGATAAGATACATGTCACAAAATTGGAGTCCAATTTATAATCTCCATAAAAGTTTGCAGGTAAGATGTTCTTGCTTAGGCCAATGAGTATTATCATTATGGTTTTTTTGACTTCCGTGTTAAATGTTAATGCATCATTTATTTGGGCACAAAAATTAAAAAATTTAGATAAGATACATGACACAAAATTAAAGTCAAATTTATAATCTAATTAAATTTTTTTTTTTTTTGAGTTTTGGTTAGGACAAGTGGCGCAAAATTGAGAATCCAATTGAAATGTAATTGGATTTTCTCTCTCTCCAATCTCTTTTTATAGAGAGATGAGTTTGTGCGTGTTTTTATACATCCTTCATAGTTGTATTATCACGAAACAGGTCTAATGAATTTAGATTGGTACTACCGATTCCCAAAGCATGAGTGTTTAATGTGTTATTAATTTCATTTCATTGGCTTCTGCACATGACAACAAAATTAAAAATAATTAGATTGTACATGTGTATAGTAAAATTATACTCCAATTTCAGATTCTAATTAAACAATTAGAATGATAATATATGATAGTAACAACAATAGGAAAATTCAAATAAAATTTCGGATTAAATTGTAACAATCTGAATAAAAAATTACAGTAGAAAGACAGGGAAGTAACTTAACACCAACATTTAAAAATCAAATTGGACACATAGCACAAAATTAAACTGCAATTAGAAATTAATTTGATTCGATTTGAATTCTAAAATTGAACTTCAACTTAATATAATATATATGATTATATTTTTGTCACTTTTAACAAATTAACAAAATCTTAATCTAGACACACTAAATCTATTAAAAAATAAGAACTGATCATTGAGTTGGAATTTTCTTGGAAGCGTCAATGAAGCGCTAATGTATGAGAGTGTGAAGTAAGGAAGAGTGAGATTGAACATTGTGTTTGAACCCAGCCTTCTCTAAGAAATCTGTAAGGAGAAGGAGAGGGCAGTGTGTGGATCTAGTTGGTAGAGGTTGAGAGAGGAGGAGACATGGATGACGATATGGAATTAGGAGGAGATTATGTTTTATTTTTATAGTCTTTCTCGTTGACTCATTGGTTTGGTTGTGGGATTAGAAGAGCTTAGACTCTATTGAGATCACCATAAAAGTGTGCAGGTGAGATGTTCTTCTTAGCTAATGAGTATTATTATTATGGTTTTCTTAGCTTCCGTGTTAAATATTAATGCATCATTTATTTGGGCACAAAAATTAGAAAATTTAGATAAGATACATGTCACAAAATTGGAGTCTAATTTATAATCTCCATAAAAGTTTGCAGGTAAGATGGTCTTGCTTAGGCCAATGAGGATTATCATTATGGTTTTCTTGACTTCCGTGTTAAATGTTAATGCATCATTTTTTTGGCACAAAAATTAAAAAATTTAGATAAGATACATAACAAAAATTAAAGTCAAATTTATAATCTAATTAATTTTTTTTTTTTGAGTTTTGGTTAGGACAAGTGGCGCAAAATTGAGAATCCAATTGAAATGTAATTGGATTTTCTCTCTGCTTCACCTATTATTATATATATAGATATAGATTATGGGTTTAAAAAGCTCTCCAAAAACTAATAATAAAAATAATATAAACAAATATAACTATATATAAAAAAAGAAAAAAAAGAAAAAAAAAAAAAACAAACACAAATAACAAAGAACACCAAGAATTTACATATATGGCTCAATTTTTGGCCTATGTTCACAAGTTGTGGTAAGGAGAAATTTTGCTAACAAATTTGGGGAATACAAAAAATTAGTAGTATAGGTATTATTACAAACTCAAATCCTAACACACCCAAATAGCTCTTCTCACAAATATGAAAGTCAAAATAAAAAAGAAAATTTCTGAATTGTACTACACCACAGTATCTCTGGATAACAAGCTGCATATATATAGAGCAAAAAACTACCAACTTCCACAGTAGTATTGCTCTGCATAAGAAAAGTTCATGTCGGCAAGCATGCATTTAATATAGGCGTCATATAAGAACCACATTTTGTTTTTACAATGCATGGAAAAGAAAGACATGCATTTAATGCTTGTGTAATTAAGGAAAAATTATAAGAAAACTTAATTTTAGCTCTTCATGCGATTCTTTGATGATTAAAAACCATTTATGGTCAATTTAAAACACAAATAAGGAAAAATGGGTTAATTGGGACGTAGTATTAATCGAAACGTTGTCAGTTTGAATTCGAGAGGTAAGATTAATCGAATAATGGTTAATTTGAATCATGGGGGGGGGGGGGGGGGTGTGGATTAATCGAATCATGGTCAATTTGAATCTAAGGGATCAATCAAACCAGGGTTGATTTGAATTCAAATGATGATTATACTAGTCGAATCTTGGTCGATTTGAATCCAAATGGGATGGTTTGGATTCACTTGGAAATTTGTCTTGAAATTCCTTTTTTGTTCATGTCATGCATGCATATGATGATTCATAATCTTGAAGGCTTACTCGACTAACTTATCTCGAGTTGTTATTGATTACATTAATATGTACGTGGTAAAGGTTTTGTTGCTGAACGAATTAAGGCATCTATGATCAATCCGGAGCTTTCTATTGAGGAGTATTTCGATAGTAAAGAGGAAACATTATCTGATGTTGATCTTAGTCACCATACTAATGCGGGTTAGAGCACGCCTTTTTCTTGAGGCCACCCATGACACATTGGGTTCTCAAGCTGCTTCAAGTGTAGGTCCATCCTCCATTAGTGGTACATTTTTTCAAGATACATTTTTCCTCATAGACGGGTGGCTATTGATTCTTTTGTTTCAGTCACTCCCAACATTCTAGACACATGTTTGATGAATAATCTAAACAAACACCCTTGCTAAGATCCATCTTTGCATGGTACATCATTTATTATTGATTATACCTACTTCCTTCAACTTATTGATTCTAATTCTTTGAATTATGACTATGTTCATATTCCTCTATCTTTGCCTCTACTGCAGGAATGGGAGAATATGGATAGTGGCTGTGATGGTTAGATGAAGTTCCATAGAAGCTTGACAGTTGCCCATGTAGCTTGTGGGGGGTTTCTTGGTTGATTAGGGATTCAAGGATTTTTTTAAAAAAATTTATTTATATATTATTTTACTGTTTTGTTTTTGGGAGCTCCAAAGGAATTATCCAGCAAGACAGCTTAAAGGAAAGTATGAAAGAATTTTTTGTCAAGGGGGAACAAGAAGGAGTTTTGTATCTCAGGGAACTCAAAGGAAATTAACCACTAGAAAAAATTTAGGGAAATTAGGATTTAGCCTCTGAAAGCTCAATTAGTGTGAAAACACTAAAACTTGTTCAGACCCTCAATTTTAAATTATGGCTAGATTGCTTTTACTCTAACTTATCTAAATGTGGAACAAGAGTAAATGAAGCGCAATAAACTGGAAACATTACTCTAAACCATAAGCAACCACAATGAGCAATAAAAGTAAAGCTTAAAGAGTAGGCAAGAGAGATGCAAACACAAGCTAACACCGAGACGTGTTATTGAAGAGGAAACCGAAGAGCTCGTTTTAAAACCTCTCCGCGACCCTCTAAGTTGAAATCAATCCACTAGTGAATAAGTTGGAGCACAAGAATATCAAAAAGACCCTCCAAGCCTAATCTACTCAATGTACTTGAGCCCTCCAAGCTCCTACTACCAATGGACTTCTCGAGGTCTTGTCTTCACTAAGTTTTCGAATCTTGCAATTCTGCCCGATTGCATCCACCACTCAATGGTTTCTTCCAATGCTTCCCAAAGGCACCAAAACTTCTCTCAACACTCAGAATGGGTGAGGTAAGTGTTTAGACTAAGCGCCTCTCAAGGATGTATAGATGGAAAGATAGGAGTAAAGGAAAACTAAGAGAAATTGTATAGATGATTGTGGGTATGACATTCTTTAACTCTCAAGTGTTTTGCTAGGGTTTTCTCTCTGAAATGCATTCCTTTACAATTTTGTGGGTAATGAGGGTATATATAGTGTGTGTGAAGAATTTGGTAAATCACTTTTCATTTTTGCCAAACAGAGAGTCTCGCGGGTACCTCGCGAGATGGCTTTTCTCGCGAAGTACTTGCGAAATGACAGGCTGGCATCACTCTTCAGCTTCTAGTCATATGCTTCACACGTGGCCTTTTTGTGGGTTTCTTTACTCGCGAGCTAGTCGCGAACTACACTAATCTTCTTTTGCAAGCTTGATTCTTCACCAATCTCTCACACTCATTCCTTACAATTAAATCCACATAAATACAAGGAAATGATTGAATTAATTACAACCAAATTTGCAACGGAATTAAAGCCAACAAAGGCTAGTTGGAAATCACAACTTTACAGCCTTTACTTTAGGAAAATTTCTTTGCCTCTACTTTAGTTTTTGGCTGAATTTGTTGGATTTATATGATACATTTGGTATATATGCATATGCCCTAAAGTAATGCATGAATACTTTATTAAACATGATTAATATAACAGTTGAATGCTTAAGTTGAATAAGTTGAATGAACTTATAGTTAATACTTTATTCTTTTGCTAGTATTATTGTCAAATTTCTTATAAGAAAATCACTTGTATTGCAAGGTTCATCTTCCAAGAAAATTTTTATTGACTTGAATAATTTTCTTTACAAGTTATGAAATAATGTCTCATCTTTTCATCTTAATGATTAGGATGAAATAAAAAGATCATATTTACAAAGAGGTTATTGTCAACCTCTTGGCCATAATTTCCCTAAAGAAAGAAACTAGTGAAGTATTGCATCGATTTAATCCTGACTAGTTTAAATAATACAAACAGGTCATAAAACAAGGATGATGCATATTGTTTATATTGTTACTTATTTAGGTAAGATGTTAGGAATTGGATGAGAGATCAATAGTTTAATGATTGCTTAGTTGTGTTCATTGAAAAAAATGTAGTTGATTGCATTGATGATGAAACTACCACATAACAATCTCAAAATATAAAACTCGTAGAATAAAATGTCAAAAATTTATGTATTTGCGCATGATTTTTTCTCTTTGTAATGTTAATATATTCAAGTTTTATTTTTTATTAAAATTGGTTTAATTTAAGTTTCTAAATGACCACCCTGAAAAAAAAAAAAAAAAAAATTCATGGAGCTACCATTGCATGATAACACCATGTGGCATACATCTATGCTAAAATATATTGCCACACTAGCTCATCTTTGCATCCACCCACACAATACATCACACATATGCTTTCATATCATCATATAGTATAAATCATGCATGAAGATGTGAATGTGAACATATATGAATACAAGTAATTATGCCAAAATCACGCTTGTATCTAAGCATTCACAAAAGACATTAATATGACACTTTACACATACTACAATGAAAAATAATCTCATGAAATTTTATCTTTAGCATTATACTAAAATTGACTATTGCGGGCTCAATGGGGGGAGTACACCTCAGCCAAGTGGACCCTAGCGGAGAAAAGAAAAAGAGTCACCACCTAGTTTAGGTCTAGGAACCATATATATAGCACCCTTATGTGGAAGGACTGATCTTACTACCAGAGAATGAGTTTGGAGTTTAGGTACGACTTGGGAAGGTGTTAGGCACCCAAGACAACTCGACCTGTGGGTCGGCTTCCACTCATTGTGTCTTGTGTCTTAATCTCATTAAAGGCATGTTCAGTATTGCCTCTTAAGCTCACACACACACTAGCATACATCTAAGTATCAACATGGCATCAATCATCCCAAAACCTAAACATGCATCTTGTCCTATCCCACACCCTACAATCACATCACATATAACATTGAAACCCTAACACACATCTCACCATGCATCTCCTCTCATATTTCATCCAAGGCAACAACATGTATATATCAAATCAAGGCAGAAACATAGGCATAGTAAAATTAAACAAACATGTGATTGCATCTAAACATTATCCAAACAAACATACTCACACTCACCATCAAAACAATATATTCTAAATGCATGTTCATATGAATGCATGATTTACCTCACTCCATTGCAGTACCTATGCATCAATGCATGTTTATATCATATGCATGTCCATGTAAATAAATAAATCAAAAACCCTAACTAGAATCAAAGAGGTAAACAAACTAAAACAAGACAAAACAGAGAGACAGGAACTCAAGGATAGAATAAAAGAGATTAAATAGAGGCTAAACATGTGAAAGAAAACAAAAGAAAAAGCAAACATGATTAAATTAAGGTTTTTTGGGCATGATTATGCATGTGCATACATAGGCTTGTGTACGCAACCCATCTATATATGTACGCATACATGCCCCTAAAACCCTAGCCCAGAAACGGAAGCACAAAAAATAGAATAGAATTGAATCTAGCAATCTAACATGCTTTAAAAGAGAAAGCTACTGAACCTTAGGCAATCTAAACATAATAAAAAAAATAAACAAAACAAGAAAAGCAAAAGGAAAGCAGAATTAAAACAAAGAAAAGGTTAGAACTCAATACTTCAAACATAAAGCTTTCCAAGCTTGATTTTGACCGTTCCCCCTCAGTCAATATATTCACAACCAAATACAAAAGTGATTAGTAATCTTAAAACTCAAAGATCAAGGCCAAAAAAGGTCCCAATTAGAAAATATTGACTTGGGGATGTTTTGTGAAAAACTCCCTCTTTGATTCACTATTTCTAGTGAATCTTTTGTTTTCCTTTAGGATTTTCTCTATGTTTTGAAATGGTACCATGTATAGCTTTTTATATTAAAAAAATGGGGGTTTAGAACGGCTCTCAGATGATATGTGATTCATTCCAAACCTCAGCTTTAATGCAGAAAACTTGCCTTTCATTGTTTCTAGAACCCTAACATGTGTACACATGCATAATGCTTACATACGCAGGTCTGACGCATGCCCTAGGGTTTCCGTGTCCATTATTTTCCAATAATAGTTATATTCAACTCATAAAAGAGTTATATTTTTCATAAAAATTTTCCTCAAGTCAATTTCAATCTAATCGGCTCCTAAACCAACTATGAGCTTTAGAATTTTACCATCATTGGGGAACAGGGGCTCGTGTCGTAAGGGATATAAAATGTGGTGTCTACAAATGCCACTCTTTTGATTTGTGAGCTCCACTAACAGAATCAATGTTTTGATGTATGACTTGGGCCTAACCCATGCACATGGCATACAACACGCATACATAGGGCAGGGTGCAACTCTGTAGAGTTGCGTGGGATTCATATGTCCAAATTCCCACATTTGTTATTCAGGAAATGAGCAACGACAGGTTCACTATCTCAAAATATGTTTTTCCAATTGCAAGTAAAAGGCAAATGACTCATTATCTTAGAGTCACTAAAAAAGAAAAACAAAAATGGCCAATGGCCGCAACCATCGACCAAACAAACAAGGTGCTCTTATGAGCTTAAAAGGATACATATCTGTGGTGTCCATCTAGGGCTTTTGCCTCAAACTTCTCGGGTGGCTTTCGCCTCTTATCTTCCATCTCTATCTCTACCTGTTCTGGTGAGGCTCTTGCCATGGGGTGACCTTGGCCTCTATCTCTATCTCTACCTCTTCTATTGTGCTTGCATTTCAACTCCCTCAGGATATGGGCAAGAATTCAGGCTTGCATAGGATCTGTGCCTGCATATTCAATTCCCGAAGGATATGTGCACAAGTTCTGCAGTCTTCTCTTCTGACTTGTATGGAATCTGTGCCTACATATTTAATTCCTAGAGGATATATGCATAAGTGGCCTTGGTGTTCTAACGTACGAGGAAGTCCTTAGTGAAAGACCTACTGTGGAGAATGACTTGTTGAGGAGTGTATTGGTGACTCGCGGGGGAGCCTTCTTGGTAATTTCAACCTATGAGGAAGTCTTTGACGGTGTGTAGTCTACTAGGGAAAATATAACTCACTGGGGAGTTTTGGTGGTGATTTTGACCTACGAGGAAGTCTTTGCTGGTGTGTAGTCCACTGGAGAAAATTTTCTTCTTCTCTTTCATGACTCATTAGGGAACTTGTGTTGATTCCACTCACGAAGGGGTTTTATCAACTCCATGGGGAAATTTCTTCACAACTTTCAAAGGGGTTGTTCTTGTGCCTTAGACTCGTGGGGGAGTCCTTCCATGATACTGTACTTTATTGGGGATTTGGTTGATGATCTTAACTCATGGGGGAGTTCCTTTAGGGATTTCTATTCTACCAAGGAATGTTCTTGATGCTCTTAATCCACTAGGGAGTGTTTTGAGAGTTTTTGTGTCTTTTACCAAACTGAGGGTATTTCTGTCATTTTGGGATGCATTCCTGAATTTTCTTTTGCACCTCCTACCTTCTGGGAGCCCACTAGGGATATTTGGAATTTATTTTTTATTAAACTACATGCAATTTAGTAGAGAGGCCTAAACTATATGTAGTTTAGCCATCAGACCTTTCCGCCTCTTCAATTTTTTTCCAATGGTTACTAACCGTTTCTTTTTCCTCTTATTTCTCTTCATCTTCCTCATCTCTTCACATTCTCTCTAACTCTCCAACTTCCATTTTTTCTCTCTACAAATACTCACTACATCTCTCTCATTTCCTCACAAACTGATCTTTTCCTCTCAAATTCTTTCATCCAAAACTCTATTTCTCTCTCAAACTCTCTCATCTCCATGGCACCCAAGTCCAAGAAAAGTTCCTACATAATTTTTGCCGATGTGTTCAATCTCACCCACAAGAATGGGACTGTAAGGCTGCATAAGTCCCTTCCACTAACCCATAGGCCACATGATCATCTCTCGGAGAGTGCAAGGACTGGATTGATAAGTTTTTCAAACTTTTCTCATTTTTGAGTTTTTCTTTGATCTTCCATTTTAATCTATTTTTGGGCATGTAAATGCCTAGGTTTTACTGTGGGATGCATTTAGGAGGGGTAGGAACATGTTTAGGATGATTTTTGATTGAAATATGTCTGAAAATGTTGAAGAACATTTCTCTGTTTATGTTCATGTGTACGCTGGTATCAGCTTACGTACACGGCTTGTACCTATGCATATTATATGTTTTTAAATCCCTTAAAACACAACCAGATTAACCTAGTTATTTAGCCAAGGGATTACTTAGTCAAATTATTAGATCTAGGTTAACACAAATATATCATATCATTGTAAAGTGCGGAAAATAAATAACACAATGATATGATAACCTAGGAAAACCAAATCGGTAAAAAACCTGGGGAGGAATTAACCTAGCTATCCTCAAGATAAAACAGATCCACTATGAAAGAATTGAAGTTTACACAATAGCGACTTAGGCCACTAATATCCTATTGCTACCTTGAGTAGGAAACTTACTACCACGACTACATGATAGCTTTGAGTCCACGGACTACTTCTTTCTTGGATTCACAGCAAGTACAAGCACTCCCGCTTGTATATCTTTAAGCTCTCAATGCATCAACTGAATCGATCATCAAGCTCTTGACATAATCTTGATTCTTAACAACCCTAAGTATATGTAAAGGCAAACACCTCTGGATCTCACCAGAGATTCACATACACAACACAAACAACAACTGCAACAACCTAAAAATGTGGCTAGGGTTTACCCTTTATATCTAGGGCAAAACATAAAACCCTACACGTCAAACGGGCTTGGGCTGAGTTGGAAAATTCTGTAGAAAAACAATCTGCAAGAGCTTCAATCAATTGAGTCAAGTAGATTTACATAGTAAATCTTGCAGTACACTTAATTCCAACTTTACACATAAACATAATTTGAGCAAGTCTAAAAAAAGACTAAATGTTTTGATCATGGTTTGCCAACATTACAAAATGAAGTTCTAATACATTTAAACCTAAAGTCTTAAAACCTAACAAACTCCTCCTTTGGCAATTCGTGACAAAACACAATCTAGATAAAATGCTCAAAGTTACAAAAATAGCTCATTACAAAACATTGCCCATTAAAAACAAATTCAATCTAACTACTATCTATCAGTTGCAAGTGTAGATAGTAGCACGACTGAATTAACCTGTATATTTCTGTAACACTTAACAAACACATAAACGCATGTGTGGAAAATACAAGTAAAACAAAATAAATTCTTGATTTCACATAACATAAACTACAAGACATATATCATGAATAACCTCATAAATATAAATCAATAATCAATGTAATACATTATGAAAAAAGAAACAGAAATAAACACATCATAGAATCTCCCCCTATCATAGGCAACTCAAATAAAACAAAATACATCATGAGCCAAAAAATATAAATACATGATGAAGCACCTTGATACAATCTAAAGCTCCACAGCTCCAAAACTACAAAAATCTCCCCCTATCAACAAAATCTCCTATCCATATGTACTCCCCCTTTTTATGACGAATTGACAAAGGGCAATCACTCATCATCAAAAGGAGATGGCGGAGGTGACCGTCTAAAACTCGCCAAATCTACTTGCAAAGCCTGAAGCTTGGTAAGCACGTCCACCAACAGTTGACCATAAGTCACCCGAACGGTCATGATAGTGTCCAAATCATGACGAATGCTAGAAACATCCGAAGCAGAAGGTGGAGGAGTAGCAGCAGCAATCGGATCAACATAAGCATTTACAGCTGGATCACCTGAAGTAGAAGGAGGAGGAGGAGGAGGAGGAGGAGGTGCACTAGAAGAGGAAGAATCTACTTTAGGGCATTTAGAGCTAGCTCGCATCTGAGCAACCTTCTGCCTAGGAAAGGTGGCACCTATAGGAGCTATGATATGAACAGACTCAAATGTTGAAAATTGCTCTAATCCTAAATGTAACAAAATCCTATGAATGAAAACAGGAAAGAAAAGAGCATAAGCAGTAGAACTACTCCTTAGAATCTCAATCAAAGAACGAATGAAAAGATGCGGAAAGTTCATAGGAGCATCTGTGACAAGGGCATACAAAAATACACATCTCTCCAAAGGAATAATGTGCAGGTGAGAGATAAGCCAAATGGAATGGCAAGAAATCCGAGAAAGGAGATAATGAATCTTGATCAACTTGTGAGAGGTGATCTAAGGATTAGAACCCCACTGGATAGAAGTACCAGTAATAAAAGACATAATGTCATCTAGGGGAGGAGACTCATCGTAAGGATAAATAGGATGTTGGACTAGTGGCACCCCAAGAGCATCAACTACTATCGAAGGAGTAATGGTGTACTCTTCACCCCGTATCTAACTTTTCACCTAAGTGTTGGAATCATAGGAGTGGACCGAAAGGTTCGTGTAAAACTCTCTGATCATGACAACTGGAGGGGGATGTGAAATGTCCAACAAAGGAAGCCAACCCTTATGCTCAAAGTTTCTCCGAATCTCACCATCTAACTCATCTAACACGACCTTCCTCTCAGCCCATACATTCCTATGAATGTTCAACTTCTCATAAGTTTCATGGTTTTTCTCACTAAGGAACCTCTCACTATTAAAGGAAGGAGAAGAAGTAGATGTGGAGGTCCTATGAGCTCTAGTCTTCCTAACCATAATGCTAAAGAGCAAAAAGGAAAAACAGAAAAGAGACAAAAGACAAAAACAAGAAAAACCCAAGGGCAGACTGCAAGTTAGAATAGAAATAATATAGAAAATCACAATCTATATGATGCATGAACAATATCAACACATGATGCATGCTCTAATGCAATAAGAATAAGTTTAATTGCACTTTAAATTCACAAAATTGGTTTGAGCATAGAGTTTATATCAAAAATCCCAAATTTTGAAACCCACTTTCACAAATCTCAACAAATTGATCAATTGATCATTACACAAGTTAGATAACAGATTATAATGACCAAATCAATCAATCAAACAAGCCAATTTCATCAATTAATGCTTAATTGAACAAAAACCCCAATTTGGGTAGTTTCAAGCCAATAATGTACACACCAATTTTAGCATTTAAACAAAGGCTACACCATATGTTATTTTTATGCATGTGCTACACTTTCTCGAGCACAAAATCTTATGATATGCACTAAGGTGTTCATGATTGGCTAGTAAACAGTGGTGAGATGGTTGTTTTTGCCTTTCTCAATAAGTTCAAGTCCGACAATCAAAGACACGTGATTTCAAGATCAAGATCATGTGATCAAAAACTATAAACATCTTCTCATACAACAAGCACTACAAAGCTCAAACTAGTAAAGTGCAATAAATAAGCTCATCCAAACTAAACAAGGTACATAGACATGTTATGTAAAAATAAATTGGCTAAACTTGATTTCAAATCCAAGAAAAATAATGCAAAACACATTTTGCTTCCCTTTTCCTTTTATTTTTCTTTTTTGTTTTTTGTTTTTTTTTTTTTTAATTCTTGAAAAGAATTAACAAAAACAACCTAGAATGAAATGCATTAATGTTATGCAATGCAAATCCTAGAAAAGCAAAGAAAACAAAAACATCAAAGAACAATGGTCACAAAGAGTAAAGCGATGAAGCATAAGGACCATGTCAAAAAGACTCAATTAAATCGAGCCTTTTACATACAAAACTTTTTAGATGCAACTCTAGCATTGGAGTTGTTATTCACATTAGAATTCTGAGCAGCTCTAGGACTGGAATAAAAGTTTAAAGCCTTTACCAACTCACCAATAAGTACCATAGGATCTTATGCTTGAGGCACAGGTACTTTTGTCTTATTTGCTCGCTTAGTAGCTTTCAACTTGAAATAGTTTGGACGAATATGCCTAGACTTTCCACAAAAATGACAAATCCATGTATGTCTATCATGCAACATGCCCTTAGGAGGGTTAGGAGTCTTAGGTTTAGATTCTTGAAGATCAACCCTAATTTTCCTAGGAGGTGTAGCTTCAATAGGTTTGACAACCTCACTCACAGGAGGCTTAAAAGAAGAAACAAAGTTTGTGGAATGAGTTTCAGGCACATAGATGCTTTCTACAAAACTTAAACCAGTTTTTTCTAAGAGAGACTTTTGAACATTCAGCATGTGATCAAGTTTGGCATCCCTTACTCATGCATACATAATCTCCCTTCATTGTATGCGTCCATGTTCTTCATTTACATGGACGCATGATCCAATTTGTGTACACGTGTGGTGTCCTTGCATACGCAGATGCAAGCCCACGTACGCAGGCTAGCACTCAAACCCAATTTTGACAGTTTTAACTCTTTTTTTTCAATTATTTTCTCATTTGACTGCTATTTTAATGCTCTATTTTCATCTTTTTGCAGGTCTTGCCTGCCTTCTTGGGTAGGGTTAGCACCAACCGTGTTGCTTCATGGTATAGGGTCTTGATTGAGGAGACAAGGGGCCATATACGTGTTGCGCGCTTTGAGCCTATCATTTATTTGCTGCTGGCGACCTTTGCCAACGCCATTTTGGTGTAGTGCTTGGTTGAGAGGTGGTGAGATAGTACCCACACCTTCCATTTTCTTGATTGGGAGATGACAGTGACTCCTCATGACTTTCACCAGATAATCGGCCTTAGGTGCAATGGGACACTTATTAACCTTAGGATCGTCAGGCATGCAATTAGGTATATAGTTGCTCGAGAGGAGGTACTCGATGAATACAATTCGTTTTTATGACATTGAGACATATTATAGGCCTTTCCCGCAAGTGACTCTTGGTGATTGTGCCAGGATGGCTAGGGCCTTCTTGCTATATATTCTGAGGGCATATCTCTTCGCTAATCGGGGGAGGGGGGCAGATGGTGTTCTTGAGATGGTAGTCCCTCTTCTGTGATTTTGAGGAGTCTTAGGAGGCCAACTAGGGCTAGGCATGCCTTGCTTACCTGTACTTTTCCTTGGACACACTTAGTGGATGGACTCTATGCCAGCTGGTGTGACCTTGGAAGCTCTTTGTGGTTAGTTCTCTCATCCTTTCTAGCACCTTACAATGTGTGTGTTTCCCATTCTTGTAATTGCACTTATTTATATGTCATCTAGGCTTTAAAAACTATGCTTCACAGTCTTACAAACTGTATCTATATTTGTACCTTGCAAACAGTCATCTTGCAAACTACATTTATATCCATACATTGCAAATTGTACCCATTCTTCTTGTAAATTGTCATCTTGCAAACTGTCATCTTGCCAACTGTCATCTTGCCAACTATCATCTTGCAAGTTGTCATCTTCTTTTCAGCGCTAGGCTATGAAGTACGGTCTTATCGCTCGTGGAGTAGAGGTGGATCTGAGGAGCTTCTCTTAGGTAGGACTCACTTTGATAGACTTTCTTCTGAGGAGGTGAGCCAAACATTCATTTTCCATGTTGCCTTCTTTTACACACCCTTAGGATTCTTCATCTAACCCTACGTGCTGTCACAGGTCATTTGGAGTCCATAGGCAGGTGCTCCTACTATTGCAGACCCAAACTTAGAGTTTGCATCCATCATCACTTTCAAGATCACCCAGCCTTTCAAGGGTGCCAGTCTGAGGGTTCTTTACTTGGTGGAGAGGGTATGCTGCCAGTTGGTGAGTGAGGATGTACTACAAGTCCCGATGGATCCTCCACAGTTCATGCTTGCCTCACTTTCCATAACTGATTCCGAGTACCAGCTTTAGAGGAATGGCATTCCCTATGCCGAGCAGCTTATGGATGATTTGGATTATGATGAGTTCAACGAGACTCATCTCATGCCTTCCCTCATTCAGGAGGTATGTATTTTTTCTTCATTCTTCTTTTCTTGTATTTTTGCACAAAATGATGCTCAAATATGTTGGAAAAATGTGGTTTGTATCGCATACAAAATACACATAGTGGAAAATTAACGAATCTACTTCATTTGCAATTGATAACATGGACTATGTAAATTTCATAATTTAAGAACAAGAAAGTGTACCTTGGTGCGGTGAAATTAAAAACCAAAGATTAGAAGTACTTGGGAACACTTTTAATCTTCACTCCAATTCCACTCATGCCCAAGAAGTGTGGTCTCTCAATTAGTTTATATGTATGTGTTCAAGGGAGAATAAGAGAATGGCTTACACTCACATACACAACATTTCCATACATAATAAAATTCTGTATGTTTCTCTCCTTATATATAACTGATTATCTAATTGGGCTAGCCTTTTGTGTCATCCCAATTGGGTTTTAGTATGTGGCTTGGAGTGGGACCAAAAGGGATAAATAAGACACTAGCTCTAATGGGTTTTGGGCTTTTCTATCAACTCTTAACAAGCACAAAATTACCATTAATTATATTTAATACCACTATATAAATATAATTGCACTTTAGGCTTTATTAATAAATTATATCACAAGACTTTATTATACAATCAACCCTTTCATTAAAATATTCGTAGTAATACAAAGTCATAAATGTTGACTGCCATTTTGAAGATTACTATATCTTAATCCTTGAGTACCTGGTTTAATCCTTTAAGTTATTCATAATATATTTATGAAATCCAATTTCATAAATATATACTTTAGTAACTTCTACTAAAGTAGTTAAGGCTAACATTCTAAATAACCAAACCAACTGAACTTATCTCAAAGAAATATTTTATATCTCCCTTAAGAGATTATGAATTCCATTTTGAGAATAAATGTTCTCTCAACATTAAATGTGACTGCCCAATATACTAAGATATATCAAAGCAACCTACACTTCATGATTAGGTACATTATTCTCTCAGGATTAAGAGTTGATGTAAATAAAAGTTATGAGATTTATTATTCATTTGACAGTCGTTAGTAGAATAATAAATCTTACAGCAGTCCAATTCAATATGGCTTAACACTTAAAACATATCAACATATCAACTAGAAGTCTCCACTTCCATGATCAAGACAAATCATCTTAGTTGATATGTTGTAGACTTCGCAGATGAAATGCTCAATCTCATTACTAACTATGAACTAAAATTCTGAGTTTACAAAGAACTTGTGATTTATATCTTCTGTGACTAAATCACATCTATGCATCTTATAGACTATATAATAATGTCCAAATATTCACGTTATCATTATTTTAGATAATAATAAAACAACTTTATTAATCACAACATAATGTTATGTATAGCATCATACAATAGGATTTAAAGGGAACATATCCCTACAAAATATGATACTTATATCAGGCTGACCCTGCTGGTGGTGGCCGAGTATTTCAGGTCCTGGAGGGTTCGCTCACCTAGGTGATGGTGACTATGATGATGATGATGGTGATGATGGTGCTGGCGCTGGCGGTTTTGAGACTACTCCTAACTATTAACCAAGGAACAGGCGCCACTAAGGATGATCCTGTAGACAGACAAACACACACACACAGAGACATAAACATACAACATATTTCTCCTTTTTATTTCCTTTTTTTTTTTAATTTTATTTTATTTTTATTTTTATTTAGCATGCATTTCTACTTTTTGGGTTTTATTTGAGACATTGGATTGTATTTCAAGAACATATTTTATTGCTTTTATTTGAGATATGTATTTAATTTACAACTAATGGGGATAATTGCATGCAATTTTATTTTCCTTGGTCCTTGACACTTGAAGTCTAAGCTTGATTTTATCATGGGAGGAGCCTTAATGGTGGAATCACACTCCAAATAGGAAAAGGAATTTGATTTTGCCCTCCTCCTTACGCACGCATACATGGGCTTGCATATGCAGGTGTTGACCATGCGTGAATGCCGCAGGCTAGAAAATCCTAGCTACCTCTTTTAAGTATAAAATAGCCGTTGGGGCCTCTAAAGCCCCGCAAAAGATGTTTTAAACTTAGGAAACACTCAATAAGGTCTCCCAAGGGAAAACTTAACCCCTTTGGAGGCCTCGGCATGGATAAAGAAGCTTGGTCCCATTTTCAAAGATGCTTTTATCCCTTTTGGCCTCTCTTGCATCCTTACCCACCATCAAATAAAAGTGGAAGAACCTCTCCTTTGTGCTGCGGAAAAGTTTTGGATCCCAGCTCGGCATGTCTTCCAATTCAATGGTGTGGAATTATGTCCTACTCTTGAAGAATTTAGTGCAATGATGGGCAAACCTAACGTTAGTACTTTCATTCTTCCCACTATTGACAAGGATTTCTCTGACATGGCTCATCAACTCTTGGGAATTCCTCTTGCTATGGCTCAGAGATGGTGCAATTTTAACAAGTTGAATATCCGCATGGTTTTCACATACTTTTCTTAAAAGAATGATCCTTTGGCTGGGGAACAGCTCTCTCGTTATCTTAATGCCTTTTGTCAATGACTTCTTGCAAGATACTTCGTGGTGCATGAGACACCTCATGTAGGTCAAAGGATGCTTTCGGTGGTCATTAATCTAGAGAGGGCAAGTCATGTAGGCATGATCCTGGCTGAAACTCTCAATGGTTTGGATGTTGTTCATAGAGGGGAAGCAACTTTCTTCTCAGGGAGCCCTTGTAGATATTGGATTTTATACCTGTTAATAAATTTTGGTCTCTAGTTCCAATGATGAGCTTGAAATATGTCAACCAAGGGAAATTAAAGAGTTCACAATAGTTTGGAAATAATCACAACTCAAAAGTGCTCAAATTGCTTTGAAATCAATACTGAAAAATGACCTTTGCTCATTGTTTTAAACATAACTTATGTTTCACAAATTGAGTGGGGTTTGTTTCATTGGAAAGTAGACATCCTAAGTTTCAATGCGAACATAAATTTTACCTAATTTAGACTTATATTGAGTAAGTTATGACAATTTGAAGTGGGCCAGTTGGGCAATCCAATTTTCTGGGTTTTAAAACATCATTTTAAGTGCCCAAAACATCATGCTTTGATGTGGGTTGGCCTATAGACCTATGGAATGTCTAAAGACAATTAAAAGCCCTAATTTTAACTTATAAATACTCATCTTATGTCTCCAATCAAAATCCTAACTGGAGAGAGTTATTTTTTTACCTTCATCTTCTCTAAAATCCTAATTCTCTTCTATAAAACTCACACATAGCCCCTTAGCATGTTTTTTTTACAAATTAAAAACCTCTCTTTAGTTAGTTCTAAGGTAGAAACTATTTTCTGAATATGATTTCTCAAAACCTTTTTCAAAACTAATCTTGTTCTTGAGTTGTAATTATCAAAAACTATTGTGTTGTTTAATTCTCTTGTTCTCTCAACTTAATCTTTGTGTTGTAGGCATTGAGGGGTTGGTTAAATATCAACCAAGTTGTGTTCCATATACAAGGTAAGTCTCTCTTCATGGTTCTCCCTTAATTTGGATCTTTTATAACTTGTGCTCCTATTGTTCTTAATTGATTTATTTGTTATATATGTTTGAATATGCTTGTTTAGTTTAGGTTTATGTAGTTTTTACGTTTTAAAGCATGTTAGGTTATTAGTTTCCATAGTTTTCGTTTTTGCTTTGTTTCTAGGTTATGGTTTCTAGGGGAATGTTTGCGCATGCATAATTCTACATGCGCACGTAGGCTTCTTGTATGCGTACGCATAGAACTAGCTCGCATACGCAGGCTTATATATGCACACGCATACTTTAGCTCAAAAACTGTAATTCGAGTTTTTTTGCTTCTTTTTCTTCATTTCCTTGTGTCATATGCCTATGTTTTGGCTCCTTTTTATGTTTTTGAGTTTCTATTCCTATGTTTAATTGTTTGTTTGCCTTTAATATGCTAGATTAGGATATTCTTTTCTTTTCTTGCTTTAATACCATGAATACGCATTCACATGTTCATTCATTGATGCATTGGTGCTGAGATGCAGTAAAGTAAGGTAAGTCATACATCCACATGAACATGCATTGGATATGTATTTAATGATGAGTTGAACATGCTTGGTTGGATGATGTGTTCTTGATGTCTAGAATGCAATCACATGTTTCTTTGATGTTGCCATGTCTATGTTTCTGCCCTTGTGATATCTTGTTGTTTGCTACCTTGGAGGGGATGATATGATATGCCTGATAGAAGTATGCTAGGCGTGATGTGATTTGCCATGAGAGATGTATGTTATGGGATGATTGATGCCATGTTGATTGCTAGATGTATGCTAGTGTGTGTGTGTGCGTGTGTGTGTGTGTGTGAGAGAGTTTACTGTACGGTTTTTAGACCCCTTAAACTAACCAGATTGCGTAGCCTAGTTAATTAGCCAAGTTGTTACTTAGTCAAATTAAACAATTCTAGGTTAAAACAATCAAACAATCATATCAAGAATATAATGCAGCGGAATAATAAATAACACAAGATATGATCACCCAGGAAACCACACGATAAAAACCTGGGGAGGATTTGACCCACAGATCCTCAAGGCAAACCTGAATCCACTATGAAAGAATCGAAGTTCATACAGAAGGAATACAAGCTCCCCGTTTGACTTCCTAATGCTACCCACCAGTAGAACTTATTGACACGACCACGTGCAAGCTCCGAATCCACGGACTCCTTCTTTCTTAGATTCTTCAATCAGCTACAAGCACCCCCGCTTGATATTCTTTAAGTTCTTGAATCTGCAACTGAATGATCATCAAGGTTTTGATAATATCTCCACCTTGAAAACCCTAAGCTTTGTGTAAAGGAAAGCTCCTTAAAGATCTCACAAGAGATTTACACAAAACAGCAATATGAGCAACAAAGACTTAGAGAGGTTTGGGTATAAAACCCTAGATACAAAAGAGGCACACTCTTCTCTCTCTCTAAAAGCACTCAAAAACGTGGCTTAGGGTTTCCTTTATATAGTGAGAGAATTAGATCTGAAACCCTAATCCTTAATGGGCTTAAGCTGCTGTTTGGGCCGACTTAAAATTTTGCAGATACGATTTTCGATCGATCAAGCCTGTTCTTCGATCGATCAAACCAGGCAGAATATGAAGTCTTCTTCTTGCAGCTTGTATGTTCTTGAATCTTGACTTGAATCACCTTGAGCATTGTCTAATAAAACCTATAGACTCTAAGATCTATATCTAGACAAGTTTGTGTTCACGATTTGCCAATTGTTCTAAACATTTAGAACCTAACATTTAGAATAACAATATTGAATATGCCTTTAATGAGATTAAGATGTAAGACACAATGACTGGAAGCCGACCCACGGGTCAGGTGGGGTTGGGTGCCTAATACCTTTCCATCCCCATACCTAAACTCCAAATCCATACTCTAGTAGTAAGACTAGTCCTTCCATGTAAGGGCACTATTTTATGGTTCATAGACGAGCTTAAAACCCAACCATGTAAGGTTACCCAATTATGTGTGCATGTGTATGCTTTGTTTGAATTATTTGTTGGGCTAATAAAATGGGTCAATCTTTTTTAGTTTTTTATGTTCTCAAAAAAAAAAAAAAAAAAAAATTGTTCAAGTTTTCAAGTCCTTTAAATAATTTATTTTTCAAAGTTTTCACCCAAAAAAAAAAAAAGTGTGAGTTTTCAGCTAGGTTTTTTTATATTATTTATTTTTATATATTGATAGGCCATAAACTGAATGACCCCTTGTGATTAAACCAATTAATTAATTAGCCAAGTTATCAATTAATTAATTTATCATGCAATTGCGTGGAAGTACAAACAAATCACCAAACAACTAAATATGCAGCAGAAATTAAATGACACGGTGATTTGCCTACGAATGGGGAAAACCCTAATGGCAAAAACCCTACCGGGTGATTTTCAGGTCACCACTCTCGAAACTCCACAATTATCAAATCAAGCGGTTACAAGTAAAGGAATCCCAAGTACCTTACCAACCTATAGTTGAACCTTTACCCCAATACCCAATTGAACTTGATCTGTCATAAATCACTCAACTCATATTTACTTGTTGAATACAATAAAATCTATCCTATCACAAACCCTTAAAAAGCTTTGCAAGAAAAGAGTTTATGGCAAGTAGACTTTGACAGTATTTCTGAAACACTTTAAACAAAACTCATCAAGGCATATTGTGTGAAACAGAAATAATAGATTGCATACAAGTATAATGAATCATGTGTATAAAGATAGAAAAGAAACAACACATGTAGAGATAGGTGAAAGAAACATACATCCACATATATAGAGAAAATAAATACAATGTATGTAAAAACTGGTCACAAGACCTCATATACAAGATCAATGTATCTAAAAGGTAGAAAAGAAAAAGATACATCAAAACCTCACTACATCTCTCAAATATCAACACTCCCTTTATAAAAAATGTCCTACACTAACTCTCCCCCTAAGATGACTACTCTCATAACCCAAAAATACTCCCCCTTTTTGTCATGAGTGACAAAGGGTAGAGTGTCATCTCATCAGTAGAGCTAGCATCTCCATCATCATCATCCGAAACGTTATCGTCATCACCATCATCATCATCATCCTCAGAGTCAGAAGCCACTAGAGGAAATGGTGAAGGAGTAGCCTCAGAAGCAAAACCACCCATGGTCGCCTGCCATCGTGCAATACGACCAACACGAACATTCACCTAATACAACTTAGTGGTGAGTGTATTGAGGCGAGCATCCATGCGCTGCAGCTGCGCCATGATGTCTCCGAGAAATACATCACTTATAGAGGAAGAAGAAGTAGATATAGATGGAGGAAATCTAGATGGAGCTGAACGGGAGGGAGGAGTGGAATTTGTCTGTCTCGACCTAAACTGAGCCTCACTACATTTTACGGTTGAGGCATCTATGGCACAAATGTTTGTGAAGTGGTTGGACACAGGAAAAGGGATAGAAAAATGACGTAAGATCCTCGTGATAGCGGAAGGAAAGATGAGCTTATCATAGGATGCTGAATCTAAATGAACATCAATGATAGAAAGAATGAAATGAGAAGGAAAATCTAGAGAAAGATACTCAAGAAGAGATAACAAAAATCGAGCACGAGGCTCTGTGATGGAGTTGTAGTGAGAGAGTGGATGGAGTACAAAAGTCATCACCATGTTTAAGAATCTAGGACCTTTAGTAAAAGGTCTACATGATGTATATTGATGTTCACCCTAATCAGTGGGGCGCTCACAAAAAGCAGAAATGAGCTCATCTTTGGACACAGTCCTCAGACGCTCACAAGAAAGATAGTCAGGAAACTCTATCCCAGGAACCTCAAGCACATTCGTAACTAGCTGCGGTGTGACAAGGATGTGCGCACCTTGAACGCGAGTGAAAAAGAGAGGTACTAAACGATCGATCTCGTGCATGTTGGAGTAAAACTCCTGAATAAGCACGAGAGGACATGTGACCGGGATGTCACACAGTGACTCCCATCCTTTACTGTGAATGACAGAGGGAAGGTCAGTGTCGGTGAAGTTCGCCAAAATGACTTGGCATTCCAAATGAATACCTCGTCTAGAAAAGTTCTCCGAAAATGCCTTGTGGGCATCACCATCATGGAATCGAAGATTAAGAGGAGCAAAATCAAAAGATGAAGAAGCTCCAGATCGTAGAGGGTTCCTAGCAGGAGTGGATTTACGCTTAGGTGCCATAGACACTACTAATGTAAACAGAATGAGAAAGAGATAGAGAAGGAGACAATCAGAAAAGTCCCAAAACAGTTCACATATATCAAATATATTGAACAATGAGTACGTATGCATGGAGAATGCATGAACACGTGACATGCAAAGTAAAAAGCATCATGGGCTCAGCCCAATTCAATCCTACCAGCACACAAGCATAGAACATACATCTAAATGCATGAAAATACCATTCTAATGCATATGTAATGCAATGTATGATATTTTGAACACATTTAAGTGAAAACCCAACCCAAAATTTCAAGAAAAACTCATTAATTTTGAAAAACCCCAAAAATTTTCAAAAACCCCAAAACTTAAGATTGAAAACATGAAATGCATGAATAAAGAAGGAAAAAGAGATCTTACCAAGTGATTTGAAGCAAGGAATGGCCGAAAATCACGTGGTTGAAGATTTTGAGTGAGAAAAAGAGGTTAGGGAGATGAACAGTCACGGATAGGTCGAGAGAGATCGAGAAAATGAAGTTCAGATCGCGACAGCAGCTTATATAGAAGCTTCAGTAAATCTCGACAGCTGAGGTGTTAAGAGGTATCAAGGAACAAGAACCACTTTCAAAGAACAGAAGCTCGATCGATCGACAAGGTATCGAGAAGGTATCGAGGAGACAGGGACTTTCTCGATCGATCCATCAGGTGTCGAAGAGGTGTCTAGATTACGATAAGAAAAAGGCTTGAGAAGCTCGACAAATAAGAAGGTATCGAGGAGGTGTCGAGCCAACAGTGAAAAGCAGTTTTTCGAGAAGTGAAAAACACAGACATGAATGCAATCCAACATACACCTCAACCAATGATCCAATCAACATATTAACCTCTTAAAATCATCTCTCAACAAAAATTTAAGCACATGGATCCTCAGAAACACACACACACACACACACAACAAGTCTAACCAATTTTATTTATCAAAAACAAGTCAAGACAATTTAGCAAGCATACTGTAGCACATGTAAACACTTGTGATGGCCAAATCACATTGTACCTGCATATGTATCAATAGTAGCAAAGAATATTGCGTGTTGTGTGTGAAAAACATTGCAAGATTACATATGTTATACATGTTATGACGATCTGAGATATGAGAAAATAACTTTAACTCACACACAATCATAACTTTGATGGGGACTATTACCTTCGAGGTACATCCTATAACTCCTACATCTCCTAGAAAACACGCTTGTAATCATATTTAAAGCATTTTGATCTTTTTGCCTTTTATTTTTCTTTGCATATTTTCTTTTATATTTAGCATATCATGCATGGGCATAAAAAGAGAGAAAAGAAATACCCAAGATGTTAAGCATTTAACATCGCACTTTTGCTATGCCGAAGCATACGAATGTCTTTGACACTGCACTGCTATGCCGAAGCATACAAGTGTTATATTATGATTGGCGGGCAATAGTAGTGAGATGGTTATTTATGCATTTCTCTTAGAATTTTCTAGTCCTACCCGTCAAAAAGAGTGATATGAGTGTTAAGTTTAAGATATAACTTAATCTTACTCATCACAAACAAGAGCCACAAAGCTCACTTGCTTAGTTGTGCATAGAGATGCTCATCTAAGCTACACAAGATACGAAATTTAGAAACTTTGTTTCAATGGCCATCCAAGGTACACAAGTACCAAAGTACACAAAACACACACTGTTTTTATATTTTTCTTATTTTTCAATTTTTTTTTTATATAAAAAAAAAAAAACAAAATGGAAAGTAAACACACAAAAACATGTTAAACAAATCAAAGCATAAATCTAGACTGACTCAAAGATAAATGCAAAACACACAAGCAATGCAACAAACAAGAAAAACAAGAAGATAGAAGAAAGTGATAAAATCACTTAGAGTCCTTTTTCTTCCACACCCTGGAAGAGTCTTTCCTTTGATTGAACCCTTGAATCGGCTGTAAGGGGGAAGAATTGAAACCGTTCAAGTTCGAAAGGAACATGAGGGCTTTAAGAAGATCTCCAAGAGGAGTCAGATAGGATTGAAGCTGATTTTGGCTTCCAGATGCTATCATGCCATTGCTTTGTTGAGTGGCTAGCCACTTATAGCAATTTGGTCGAGTATGACCGGCAGCTCCACAGTGATGACAGAGATGCTATTTCTTTTGTTTAGGCTTTTGAGAGTTAGCCTTCTTAACCCTAGGGTTTTTAACATCTTTCTTATCCAGTTTAGGGGGTGCTCCTAAGATAGATTTACCTTTGTCTAAGTTCTCACTAGCTAATTCAATTTTATCATCAGTGTTCTCAATATCAGTGTTATTAGCAGGAGAAACAAAAACAATAGCACTAGTAGAAGCAATATGAGAGGAAGAAAGACCATACCCTAAACTTGTTCGATCCAAAGCAGATTTCTGGATGCTAAGCATCTCATCAAGCTTTGCACTTGAAGTCCTCTCCAGTATGATAGGTCACAATCTGAATGACCCCTTGTGATTAACCCTAATTAATTGATTTAGCCAAGTAATTAATTAATCAATTAATCATGCAATTTTATGGAAGCACAAACAAATCACCAATCAATTAAATATGCAGCAGAAAATAAATAACACGGTGATTTGTTTACGAATGGGGAAAACCCTAATGGCAAAAACCCCACCGGGTGATTTTCAGGTCAACACTCTCGAAACTCCACTATTATCAAATCAAGCGGTTACAAGTAAAGGAATCCCAAGTATCTTACCAACCTACAGTTGAACCCTTACCCCAATACTCAATTGGACTTGATCTGTAGTGATAGTTCCCCCTTTTGATGCACGGCTCCCAAGTACGTGACTAACCAATGCGCGGATCCCAGTACGCGACTTTAAACACCAACTTAGAAGGAGAGGTTGGCTGCAAAGTTCTTCAGTTCATCCTACACGATGAAGATTAGGAAGATGCTTGGTCACAAAACCCTTTAGTGCAAATACATAGCAACTTCTTCAGAGAAGATGAACTAGGTCAAGAACTTCGTCTTTGATCACAAATTGCTTGAACAGAGTTTGCTCAATGCTTTTTCAACTTGTGTACAATTTAACGGCTCTTAAAATAATCCTTTTATATGTCTAGGGCTAGTAGAAAAGAAGGCCCAAAGACACATTCACGGATCCCAAGAAATCAGATCAGAAAATCTGATTTTATAAATCTTGACAGATAGCAGGTGTCGAGGAGCTATTGAGAACGTGTCGAGCTTTAATGATTTTGCACTTCAGCTTGTTTTTCTTGGCATACTTGATGACTTCAACACTTGATCTTGAAACCTTATTTCTTGAAGTATAAAAAACACCTAGAACTACCCAATTACAAGTAAAGTGCGTTTTGTTAAAGGATTAGCCAATTTACATAAATAAATGACATATGTTCTTAACAAGTGAAAACACATATGTCCTAACATATATAAATTCTTTTTTCTTTTTTAAAGAGTGGGTTTCTTTGTAAAGTTTTTTTCAAGAAAGAGTTGCTTTCAAAATAAAAATTTTCAAAAAATAAAATGTGAGTTTCTAGTGAGATTTTTTTTTTAATATATAAATTCCTAAAAAATGTTTTTTTTAAAGAGTTTTCTGTAAAAAAAATAAAATAAAAAATAAAATTGAAAAAAGAGTTTCTTTCAAAATAAAATTTTCCAAAAAAATCTTTTGTTTCTTTCTTTAGTAATAAATATTTTTTCGAGGTTGTCCCATTCTAGTAGCCCATTTTTGTTTGATGTTTGAGTCTTTCCTTTGTTGTGTCTTGGGTTTAGGCCCATCCACGTTTTGTCTTGTCTTGTCTTGGGCCTTAAGCCCATCCTTGTCTTTTCTAGGGGCATTAGGCCTATTCTTGTGTTGTCTTGGGTCTTAGACCTATCCATTGTTGTTTTTTGGCCTTAGGCTCATCTGTGTTTTGTCTTGTCTTGTCTTGGGCCTTAAGCCCATCCTTGTTTTGTCTCAGGGCATTAAGCCCACCCTGGTGTTGTCTCAAGTCTTAGACCTATCCTTTGTTGTGTCTTGGGCTTTAGGCCCATTCTTGTTTTGTCTAGGGGCATTAAGCCCATTCTTGTGTCGTCTTGGACCTTAGGTCCATTTGTGTTTTGTCTTTGCCCTGTCTTGGGCCTTAGGCCCATCCCTATTTTGTTTAGGTGTATTAAGCCCATCTTTGCTGTGTCTTGGGGCCTTAGGCCCATCCTTGTTCTTGTCTTGGAGCCTTAGGCCCATGTCATGTCATCTAGGGTTATTACCTTATTTTATCTTTTGTCAAGAGCCCTAGGCCCACTTTTGTTTGTTTAGGGGCACTAGGCCCATGTTTTGTCAAGGTTTGTTATCTTTTAGTGTCTTCATTGTCGTGTCTTCAAGTTTCATTCTTTTAGGCCTCATCTTCTTGGGCCGTGTCTATTCTTTTTGTTCTCATTCTAGGGGCTTGGTTAAGTGGGAATTGAATGTAAATTTCTTGTTGGTGATCTTCATGAAATGTTTCTCATAAGGATAAGTCTCCTGTAGGTGACCCATCATTGCTGCTAGAAAGAATATTGCACAACCTTCTTGGTCTCGAATTTCTGATAATCGCCTCATAAGAACTGATCTTACTTCTGTTGACCAAATGGCATCAAGTGACCAAGATATTTTGAAGAAGATGGAAGAAATGAAGGCAAGGATGACTGCTCCCATCATTGAGAGGCTTCACCATCTTGAGGGTGCTCAAGGAAAGAAGAAGGTAATGCAAGAACCTCAAGATGAAGATTCGATCTTTGATGATGATTTTGAGGAAAAAGAGGCTGAGATCAACAAGGAACCTAAAAAGAGAGAAAAGTCAAAGGAAACCAAAGAGATGAGTAAAGAAATTGAGAAGATGATAGGTATGCTTAAGAGGTCCCAAGGTATGGAGGATTACATGCTTGATATTTAGGGATTGTGTCCATTTCCCGTTGTCCAACTCCCCCTAAAGTTTAAGATGCCAAAGATGGATTCTTTTGATGGAACTGGAAATCCCAAGAATCATTTGAAGCAATATGTTCTTGCCATGAAGCCTCTAGGTCTTACCAAGGAGCAAATCATTTTGTGTTTCCCTCGAACTCTTAGTGGTGTAGCTCTAAATGGTATCTCTCATTGGAAAATGCTAAGATGAATGATTGAAACAAGATGACTGAAGCTTTTGCGCAACAATATTCATACAATGTTCAATTGGATGTGAGCCTTAGAGACTTGGATACTACAAAGCAATTAAGCAATGAGTCATTTTCTGATTTTCTAATGAGGTGGAGAGGAGAAGCTTCGTAGATGCCTATTCGTCCTAGTGAGAAAGACCAAGTGAGGATGGTCATGAAGAACATTCTACCTATTTATAGGCGCCAACTTGCACCAATTCCTTTGAAGACTTTCGTTGATTTGTATGATGTTGGTATACAAGTTGAGGATGCTATTAATAGTGGACTTATTGAGAAAGAGTAATGCAAAATCTCAAAAGAAGTTTGGGGTGGGGTGGTGTATTCAAGTAACAGTAGTAACAATGGTGGTAAGACAAGTGAAGTTAATGTTGTTAATGTTCAAAGCAAGTTCTCCATTAAGAATGACTTTATCCCAAGCACTTGAAAAATTTTCAGCTAAAGGAGTCATGAAGCCATTGGATCTTGGAAGGTATACACCAAACACCTCTGCTCCAAACTACAATGCAATTGAGTATTACAAGTACCATCAGAGCCATGGTCATTCTATTGATAAGTGCACTCGTCTCCATCATGACATTGAAGACCTCATTCAATTTGGCAAGGTCCTTGGCCACCCATCAACCTCCCAAAATCAAGACTAATCCTCTTCCCGACTACCGCGTGCCTCCTCCTAATTTGGGGTTGAATGATCGAGAATTTTAGTCTTTGTTATTGCATCCATAAGAGTTTTTTTTTTTTTTTTTAATTTTATTTCAGTGTGTTTTTCAATTTAGAAGTGCTGTTATTATTTCATTTCAGTGTGTCTTTGTTGTTTCAATTCAATGAGTCTTTCAATTCATGTACTCTCTTTTAATTCATCAATAAAGTGGTTTGCAATGGTTTGAGTTTTGTGATAAGTTCTCAAAGTTTCAAGTTGATTTGATTCTCAATATGTGATGTTTCATGTTTTCCCATGATTGAAAAATGGAAATTGGGATGAAGAGAGGCCATCATTCTGCTATCTTAAACACATTTCCCTTTGCTCACCCCTTTGGGCCTTCAAAGTTGTTTTCTTTCAAAGTAACCCATATCAAGGATTACCCCTACACTAGGGGTAATGCATAAATAAAGTGATGTAAGGAAAAAAAAGTGAAGTGAAATGCACAAAACAAAAGGAAAAATAGTGAAAAAGTGAAGTGAATTGAAATGCAAAAAAAAAAAAAAAAAAAAAAAAAAGTTTAAAGTGAAGTGATATAAGGAAAAAAAAAAAAAAAAAAAAAAAAAAAAAGTTTAAAGTGAAGTGATATAAGGAAAAAAGGCGAAAGTGAAGAAAGTTCAAAAGTGATAAAAAGTAATCCTTGACCAAGTTGTAACCTTCAAGAAAGTAAGTTTGAGCCTTTGTTATACATTTCTTTGTGAGCCAAGAACCAAAGCCTTCATTATAAGCCAAGTAAAAGTCCTCTTTGATCGATTGAAGTTGTTCATGTGAACTACGTTAGGCTTGATCCCTTTCGGGTACGTAGGCAACCCTATGAGGTGCAGCCAAATCACATCGTGTAAATTATGTAAATCATGTATTGAGAATTTGAATAAACAAGATTTTTTTGAGGATAAGTCATAGCACTTATTCATTGTTTATCCTTTTTTTCTTTTTTGTAAAAGTGAAAGAGCCCGTTAGGTTGAAAACCTACAAGGGCGGTCTTGGCAAAAGTTAAGGTAAAAAAAAAAGTGAAAAAAAGAAAAGAAAAGAAAAAAAAAAGATAAGATAAGAAAGTGAATCAGTCAAGCTAGGGGCAAGGTGGACCCCACAAAGAGGATGCATCCTAATAATTGAACATCTAAAAAGTTATCCATAATGAATAGAGTGTTCAGTTCCCCTTTTTTTACCATGCCTTTTGGGATGGTCCTATTTCATGTCTTCTTTTCTTAGAGTTTATTTGACCTCATGTTCTATGTCCTTGTCATCTTTGTTACGCTTTGTTTTAAGCATTTATCGCTTCCATAGAAGTTGTTGTGTCTGTCCTTATTTTCAGTGTCTTCATATTTGTTTGCAATCCTTGTAGTTGGTCTTTGATATTTGCTGTTTGTTTTTATGTCATGTGTGTTTGTTTGCTTGTTTGTGTCCTTGTTCCATCTTAGGCCTTAGGCCCATCTCATACTTCTTTTGGGCCTTAGGCCCTTCCTTGCTTTGTGTTAGGCCTTAGGCCTATCCTTATTTTATCTTAGGCCCAAGCCCATCTTGTTTAACTTATTGTGTGCTTGCATGCTTTATTTATGTTTGTGTGCCTCGTACGTTGTTGTGTTCATCCTTTTTGTTATCTTTTGTGATCACATGTTTGTTTGGTGTTTTATGTGCATCTGCTGTGTTTGTTTGTTCTTTTTCTTATGTGAGTCAAGCGTGTTTACGTTTTGTATTCTTTCATGTTTGCATGAATCTTGTGTGTTTGTTTTTGTAAACCTTCTGTGGTTGTGTGTTTATGTGAGTCATGTATGGCTATTTGTGTCTTTGGTATAAATGCTAATTTTTTAGTAGCTTCTTTATGTTTGGACATAAATTTGAAAACATCCCAAATTTTCTTATGGTACATTTTTTGTTTGCATGTATGTGTGTTATGAAGGTAGAGTCCTTAAAACTCGAAAGCATCTCAATTTTTTCCTTTTATGTGGTTTTTCACACTTCTTGTCGGAAATGCACCAATCACCTCTTTTTTAGCACGCCCCCATGTTTGCATGTTTGCTTGCATGTTTGTGTGTTTGTTTTTGTGTGTGTATGTGGACTTAAAGTTTATTAACTTACAAAATGTTGTTTCTTCAGGCTTTTAACTATACTGGAAGCCGACCCATGGGTCGAGTGGGGTTGGGTGCCTAACACCTTCCCATCCCCATACCAAAACTCTAAACCCACACTCTAGTAGTAAGACTAGTCTTTTCATGTAAGGGTGCTATTTAGTGGTTCCTAGACCTAATCTAAGTGGTCACTCCATCTTTTCTCCACTCTGGTCCACTCGGTCGAGACATACTCCCCTTTCCTTTAAGGAGGAAACCGCTGTGCCAAAAACCCTCTCCTCCTTCAGTTATGATCCCTAACTTTTGCATAGGTTCTCAACCTAGCGAGATTCCTCTTATATTTTCATGGATCGCCTTTCAGAATCGAGGCTCCTTATATCGTCTTTGACTTTTTCTCTCTCCTTTTTCCATTCAATAACCATGCTTTATTTTTCTCTCCCTCAAATATGGCTATATAAGAGGCTCTGATTGCTTCATCCTCCCTTTCTCCCTCCTAGTCAATATCAACCAAAGCATTATCCTGACCACAAGCTTAAAAACTAGGAGATAGACCTTGCTGAGTTCCTGAAATGTCTGTCTCCTTTAGGGATTCAATGGGTGGTGGAATGGTGGCGCATTATAGGCATGGTCAATCGTTTCTTTAAAGACAATTGTGTTCCTTTGATTTAGCTTCGCCGTTGCTCTTATTACTCCCTAAGCCGCATTGGGAGGCAATTTGGTGAACGTCAAGGAGTTCCGAATGATGATGGCATCTTTCACATCTTGGTCTTCACTGAGAGGGTCTTGGGCAGGGTAGATGAGACTTGGTTGAAGAGGATGGTGGCTAAAAATATCCATTTCCCTCAGTTTCTCCATCCAACCTTGGCTTACAAGACTTGGTTGATTGATGACATGAGGTCGGTTCGTACAGAAGAGAAAGATTACCAGAATCCCAACAAAAGGAAGAAGACCAATTGAGTACCTTGATATGCCCCAAATTTTACTTTTCTTCACTTTATGATTCTCATGTCTTTTCTTTTTGAATTTAATAAAGGATTGGAATGTTCCAAATCCCCTATGGAAACAATTTATTATCTTTTAATTTGAGCAATAAGAGAATCAACCATTTCATTATCTTAGCTTATTGTCTTTATTTTTTTTCTTTTCTTTTCTTTTTTCTATGTCATATAATTTTTGCCTATGATGTCCTTGTGGGAATTTTCTCCATGCCCATGGTCTTTTCCCCTATCTTTTGCCTAAATCACCCTTTCGGGTTTTCAACCTAGCAGGGTTTCTTTGCCTTAATTTTTGCCTAGGCCGCCCTCTCAGGTTTTCAACCCAGCAGGGTTTTTGCTTTTTCAAATGTTATACTTTCAGATTCTATCTAGATTGATTAGGCAAAGCATCTCTCCTGCATACAAGTCCATAATTCTTGTAGCACCTCTTGACATAATCTTCTTGATAATAAAAGACCCAGACCATCTTGGCTTCATCTTTCCTCTTGGGTTAAAACTCTCATTTCTAAGTACCTTCAGGACAAGATCTCATTCTTTAAGGTTTCTAGGTTTCACCTTCTTGTTAAATGCTCTAGTAATCCTCTTTTGATAACCCTTTGCATGGTATTGTGCTCAAACTCTTTTCTCATCTATCAAAGCCAACTGTTCATATCTTTCTCTCATCCATTCTTCTTTTAAGACCTTGGTTTCCACTAGTGCCTTCAACGATCGTATCTCCACCTTAATAGGAAGTGATAAAGCCGAAAATGTGCCTTGTCAGTATGTTCCTCTTCCACTACCCACGCGTGGTTTTCTTTTGAGTCTAGGACTGCTTGGTAACATTCCCTTGCCAACAGTTGATCTCCACATATCTGACCTACCCCATTTGGAGTCGGAAACTCCACCTTCAAGCAATAGGTCGATGTTACTGCTTTGAGCCTGTTCAGTGTGGGTCGTCCCAGGATGACATTGTAGGATGATGGGCAATTGACAACCAAGAAGTCTACTTGAATTGTCACTTGTACTGGGTATGTTCCAGCTGTAACGGATAGCGTGACGATTCCCCTTGGGTAAATTTTATATCCACTGAAACTGACCAAGGGAGAATTAAAGGATCTGAGCCTCTTAGGATCCAATCTCAGTTGTTGGTAGGCCGTCATATACATTATATCTGCTGAGCTTCCATTGTCCACTAGCGCCCTTCGCGTGGCAAATCCTTCCACCTCCAAAGTGATGACAAGTGGATCATCATGGGTTGCTTTATTCCACTCGCATCCCTTTCAGAAAATGTGATGTCGTCATTATACGACCGTCTATACTTTTGGGACGGGTGCTTCATATGAACACTATTGACCTGTCTGTAGTACGTCTTCTTCAAAGACTTGTATGAGCCTTCTGATACCGGCCCTCCAACTATTGTCCGTCTTTCTCCCACAACTTGCTTTGGATGATCTCATTTGTTGCCTTTCGCATCGTCATGATTTTTATCTTTAGGCTTAAGCTAAGGCTAATGGTCCCTTTTCACGAACTTTTGAAGCTTTTCACGCTGAATCAATTCTTCTATTTGTTCTTTCAGATCACGACATTCATCAGTGTAATGACCATGATCCTTGTGAAAATGACAATACTTCTTTCGGTCACGTTTCCTCGAGGACGTACTTAGTGGCTTAGGCCACGTCAACCCTGACTCGTCCTTTATTTGCATTAGTATTTTATCAGCAGGCATAACCAACGGTGTGAAATTCATCCTTTTCCTCAGGGCGTCAGGACCGCTCTTGCCAGTCTTTGTGTCCAAATACGAGTCCTTGGATCCCTTTTCTTTCCATGAGACTCGCTGGTCTCGTCCTTCTTTCGTTTTCTCATTATGCCTTTGGCCGTAAAGGTGTCCTCCCCGTTCATATACTTCTGAGCTTTAAATAGCAGATCAGTTATGGAGGTTGGTGGTGTCTTGCCCAACGAAAAGATAAGGTCAGGATTATTGAGCCCTGCTTGGAAGGTCGTCATAATGACCTGGTCGTCAGCTTCATCGATCTCCAATACAGCCTTATTGAATCGCTTCACATAATCCCTCAAGCTCTCCCCTTCTTGTTGTCTTACCATCTGCAAGTAAGAGGTTGGCCTTTTGTACCGTTGTCCACTGATAAAATGGCGAACAAAGGAGTCACTAAGTTGCTTGAAATTCTCATTGAAAGACGCTGGTAACTTGCTAAACCAAACTCTTGCGGCTCCTCTAAGTGTGGCCGGGAACGACCTACAGATAATCTCATCTGGGGTTTGTTGCAGATTCAGGATGGTTTTGAAGGCTCCTATATGGTCAAGAGGGTCCTTTGTACCATCATAGAATTCTAGCTGTGGCAGACGGAATTTTGGAGGCAAGGGGCACTCCAAGACACTGGGCGTGAAGGGTGAGTCCGTCCGTTTCAGCATACCATCCAAATTCATTGCTATTTTTCCCTTAATGGCGTTTTTTACTTCATCGAGCTCTTTCCTTAGATTCTACATCAAACTACCATTGCCAGGTACAGACTGTCTAGTATACTCTGTCACACTTTTTCCCTTGCTATTCGCAGGGCTGCTGGCTTCTTCGTTATGCTTCATTAACTCCTGTACATTTGCCGTCAAAGCCTGGATTTGCTGGTGTTAGGGTTTGTGCCCTAAAATCCAATTTATTGGCATGTCATGAATAATTAAGTTGTTTAATTGCATGAGACCATTTATGAACTAATGGGACATTATCTTAGTCCATGAGATGCATAGTATGTGATTTATGTGAAAAGTCACAGAAAGATATAAATCACAAGTTCTTTGTAAACTCAGAATTTTAGTTCGTAGTCGGTGATGAAATTGGGCATTTCATCTGCGAAGACTATAACATATCAACTAAGATGATGTCTTGACATGGAAGTGAGACTTCTATTGTGTATGTTGATATGTTTTAAGAGTTAAACATATTGAATGGACCGCTTGAATTTATTATTCTCCTAAGACTTCAAATAATAATAAACTCACGACTTTATTTACTAACTCTAAACCTGAGAGAATAAGACCTG